>NC_041401.2:99472777-99617777 GCF_900747795.2 Erpetoichthys calabaricus
GAGCTAATGTCTTCACACGTCAAAGACGAGCATATTAAGTTAATTGTAGATTCTACACTAGAGCAATAAATGTATGCATGTCCACTAATGAAATGATAACCCTTGCAATGCTTGTTCCCATCTTACTTTATATGTTGCCGGGAAAAGATTAGGCCCTTTGCTGCCCTATACTAGAATTGGGGTAATTTGTAAAAATTAACAAATGGACTTTGATAAATAAATAAAAATGCAGGCTACATTAACTGGCAATTCTAAAGTGGTCAAGTGTGCCCAAGTATGCCCTGTAATAGAATGGCCCCATTCTGAACATACCCTGTATCCATTGCTGTCAGCATAAGCTCCAGCTGAAGCCCCCAACCCCACCAAACTTCGTAATCTTGAACCAAACTTGACAGGGCTCTCCATGACTGAACGAGACAATATCAACTGGGCTGGGGGACAAAAATCTGTACACTAACATATGTATTTTTTTTCCTAAGTTTTTGTTGTTGTGATAAAAATCATCAATACATAAGGAATACCATCAGGATGTTTTCTGCAACACACATCAGAATCTGAGTAACAATGCTATTGATTGTGTTGCCCATTAAGTGGGAATGGCACCTGTAGAAGGAACACATTGTGATGTACATTTGAACTTATGGCATATTACTAATGTTAGGAATTAAATACAAATTTTAATGCCAAACACGCTGTGCTTTTGTGCCTGGATTCATTTTACTTTCCTTAATGTTGAACCCAAACAAACATCTTAACATGAAAACATTCAATTTGCAAGCACTGTTAAAATTAAGTACACTGGCATACAATATGCTAAGACAGTCTCCCCAACTTCAACTGACAGGAGCATTTAAAGGATAATTTATACTGAATTTACAATTCCTGTTCTGCATACAAAGAACCTGGCGAACCACAACTACCTAACAGGAATACATATCCTTGAACTTGGATGCCTCACCTTCTTTGGATAAGTATAGTTCCTTAAACTTGGCTCTCCGCTGGTTAAACTCCTGTTCCTGATGCTGCTTCACTCTGAGATACTCTGCCTTCTCCTGCTCCAGGTCAAGTACCCTCTGATGCAGCACCCTGGCTGTGATGGACAAGAAACACATAAAAGACAGAATCCCTATGTAAGATGAAAACTCGCTACTGACATATTGCTGATAAAAACATTACATTCTGAAAATAGCACAAATTAAAACATTTTAATATTATCCTTTTCTAAGACTGCCTCTAAAAAAACTTTATGGTTTAAGTTTATAATTCTTTTAAGATTCAAATCAGCACTAGATTATTTACTGCACAGCCAAGTATTTACATGTCACTTTCCTGTAAACTAATTTTTTAAAACATCTACTGCTCTTTGGCATTTGTACTTCTAGATGGTCTATCACAATACACACCAAAGTGTGAGTTACATTTTGTTGTATTTTTTTATAACTATGGAGTTATAGTTTGTTAATTTATTGTGCAAGTTTATAACTCTTTAAGATCCAAATCAACATGTATATGTTATGTACTACTACATGTTCTCATGTCACACTCCCCTAAAAAAGGTTTTAAAACATCTGCTCTTTGGTACTTGCATTAATATTATAGATATAAATACCATAATACACATCAAAGTGTGGGGTTATATTTTGTTAATTAGAAGGGTATATTATTAACTACAGAAATGTTTAGAAAAATGAATGTAAAGACTTTTTATATTTATACTGATCTTTAAATCACAATGTACAAAACAGTCTATCAGGTAAAGTCACAATATATAAATCACATTAGCTTTTAAGGAATTTAATATTAAAGCATACAGCTGTCAAAACCACAACAATACATGAAGTGCAAAATATAATACATAACAGGCAGCAGATAATACTGTCAACTCAGAGGATTTGGACTTCAGTTCAATTCCTGGCTGGTGCCTTGAATATGGAGTTTATATGCTTCTTCAGAGCATTCATACACATTTTCTCCCCCATTTCTAAAGACATGTTAACAACATGATGCATTCATCCTTGCTTAATCGATGAAGGGACCGGAGCCTATTCCAGCAGCAATGAGCATAAGCCAACAGCCCTGAATGGTATATCAATCCACTGCGGGACCAATTTCACAAACACCAACACTCACTGGGAAACAACTTAGAATCACTAATGACTTGCACGGCTTGTGGAAGAAACACCTGCAGTCATAAGATTACAATTTGAACATAGGACACTGGATCAGTGAGGCAGAAGTGCTCACCTATGTGCTACAATGACAGACAAATCTGCATGTGTGTTTGTGTATACTGGTATATCATCCTGGGCTGGGTCCTATCTTCTGTTTGATATTGGAGGGACTGGAAGCAATGCCACATCACCTTGTAATGCAAAAAGTATGCTCAGACAATTGATTAAACAATTTCACCTAATTTCTATATTATGACTGCCTAGTAAGTCAGAACACTCCCATATGAGGAGTTTCATTACAACAGTTACTATAATTTTTATTTAAACATTGAGACACTATCATAGAGAGTGGTGTTATCTCATCTAAAATTTCAAATCAACGTATCATCATTAATGGCACCTTGTTTAACCTTTCTAGCAAATACAACCACCCATGCTTACAACACAGAAAAGGACAAGGCACAAACAAGATCAATGTCAAGACAGCCTTAAGTGAATGCAAAAGGATTGGACACTTCAAAAGGCTTTGAATTGTTTTGGGTTTTTTTTTCTTCAAAACAAAAAAAGATTCAGATTCCCATTTACATAACGCCTGCGGATTCAGAATGGCGGAGCAGGTTTAAAAACTTTTCAGGCCAGACTACCGATTCTAACAGGTAAGCTTAATTTTATTTCCCAAGGCATTTAAGCTGTTTGTGTAGCTAGAAAGATTTAGATTCTGGTCTGCGCCACAGTGCATAGTCCACGTCCCATCATAGTACTTAACGCCTCTTGATTGACTGGTCTTCCTTGCCCGATCCATGCACTTCCATTTAACTACAGTCCACGAAATAAAGGAGGCGAGCAAGCCGCAGGTGTCCACCCAGCACCACCTGCAAAAGATGCCAGGCACGCCTCGGTAACTTTCAGCGTGCTTCAATAAAATGAAGAAAATAAAGTCGCTTACCAACCTTGCCATCATCAACGCCCACTCCACGATGGAGCAGGTTGTGTGTTCTGTCAATGTACACGCCGGCTTCGCAGAAGCACGCTTGTCTAGTGACAGAAAACTGGGCGAGACCGCGGCTGTACAGGCCGCTAGCCCTGCCGCTCACTTGACCTCGTCTAGGAGGTAATACAAAGGTACATATTTACCGTCCAGCTGGGGAGAAGCAGTTGATCCCGGGGCCTGCTCGGCCATTGTTCCCCCAGGTGTTGCGGGAGTGAGCAGGCTCAGAGCCAGAGAGCGTTAAGAGCGCCTAAACCTAAGGACTTGGTGTTTGGGACGTACTGACAACAACATCCTCGGGTTGAGAGCGGCAGATGCGCACGCGCGAGCCCTGGGAGTGGGCGTGGCCTACAGTCGGCGCTCAAAGGAAACTCGCAGTACGATTAGTACAGCCTGCGGCGTTTTGGGTGCTGTCACTTTCTACCAAACTCATAAGTAACTTTCCTTCTGTATATATAATTATTATTTTTAACTCTAAAAAGCAAAATTATTTCAAAATCAGATTTACTGACATGACAGCAGATTTTGTGTTAGCAAGCCTTTAACATCCGCATATAGGTGTGCCAATTGTATAGTTTTCCTCAGATGCCTCTTTCCAGTTGGCGCATTAGATGGTCCCCTGCGGTGGCAAATCTGAATCAAGCTGTAAAATCTTCAGATTTCACAATTTGCAGTCGAAATTGGCGGTTGTTCAAGATCTACCAAGCCTTATCATACTTTATTTTGTGGTCCGCTTAAGGCACTTTGGTGCTTCACGTATCACTCTTGTCATTTGTTTTAGCGCGTAATGAACATTATGATAGCACTTTTCATGTAAAAATTCGGCGTTCCATCACTTTTGTCAAGTGTTGTGTGTAAAAATAAAACTTTAAAACCTCAAAAGTAACCCTGATGTGGTAGTCATTCAGACTGAGAGTGCGGTACTTCATTACCTGTTCAGATCAGGTTATGAATGTATAGCGCTAGAAAAGGGTTTCGATGCTATCCCAAGAGAACTGGTGTTCTGAAAGTACAGGTAACAACAGTGAACACTGCATATGAAGACACCGAAATATTCAATGTGCAAGTAGGTTTACTTTCAGGGTTCAGTTCTTACCTCTTTGTCTTTTTGGTGGATGTGCTTACGTAGTGTGTCAGGGTGTTGAACTCTGGAGATTGTTATATGATGATGATGACCTTCTGATCATACTGTAGTAGTCAGGATAAACTGTAGAGAAGGGTATTTGAGTGGCCATACAGCGGGGAGGTTTGGCCTCAGATTTTCAGCTTTTACTTCCATAGTGTCAGGATAACAGATGGGAGATTTAATACAAGATAATGTGGCCTTGGAGCTGAAGATGGTGTGTGTGTGTATATATATATATATATATATATATATATATATATATATATATATATATATATACACCAGGGTGGTCCAGATCTAACTTGCAACGTCTAATGCAATGCAATGCAGTAATTGCATAGTTAGATCTGGACTACCCTATATATACAGTATATATACATACAGTGGTGTGAAAAACTATTTGCCCCCTTCCTGATTTCTTATTCTTTTGCATGTTTGTCACACAAAATGTTTCTGATCATCAAACACATTTAACCATTAGTCAAATATAACACAAGTAAACACAAAATGCAGTTTGTAAATGGTGGTTTTTATTATTTAGGGAGAAAAAAAAATCCAAACCTACATGTCCCTGTGTGAAAAAGTAATTGCCCCCTGAACCTAATAACTGGTTGGGCCACCCTTAGCAGCAATAACTGCAATCAAACGTTTGCGATAACTTGCAATGAGTCTTTTACAGCGCTCTGGAGGAATTTTGGCCCACTCATCTTTGCAAAATTGTTGTAATTCAGCTTTATTTGAGGGTTTTCTAGCATGAACCGCCTTTTTAAGGTCATGCCATAGCATCTCAATTGGATTCAGGTCAGGACTTTGACTAGGCCACTCCAAAGTCTTCATTTTGTTTTTCTTCAGCCATTCAGAGGTGGATTTGCTGGTGTGTTTTGGGTCATTGTCCTGTTGCAGCACCCAAGATCGCTTCAGCTTGAGTTGACGAACAGATGGCCGGACATTCTCCTTCAGGATTTTTTGGTAGACAGTAGAATTCATGGTTCCATCTATCACAGCAAGCCTTCCAGGTCCTGAAGCAGCAAAACAACCTCAGACCATCACACTACCACCACCATATTTTACTGTTGGTATGATGTTCTTTTTCTGAAATGCTGTGTTCCTTTTACGCCAGATGTAACGGGACATTTGCCTTCCAAAAAGTTCAACTTTTGACTCATCAGTCCACAAGGTATTTTCCCAAAAGTCTTGGCAATCATTGAGATGTTTCTTAGCAAAATTGAGACGAGCCCTAATGTTCTTTTTGCTTAACAGTGGTTTGCGTCTTGGAAATCTGCCATGCAGGCCGTTTTTGCCCAGTCTCTTTCTTATGGTGGAGTCGTGAACACTGACCTTAATTGAGGCAAGTGAGGCCTGCAGTTCTTTAGACGTTTTCCTGGGGTCTTTTGTGACCTCTCGGATGAGTCGTCTCTGCGCTCTTGGGGTAATTTTGGTCGGCCGGCCACTCCTGGGAAGGTTCACCACTGTTTCATGTTTTTGCCATTTGTGGATAATGGCTCTCACTGTGGTTCGCTGGAGTCCCAAAGCTTTAGAAATGGCTTTATAACCTTTACCAGACTGATAGATCTCAATTACTTCTGTTCTCATTTATTCCTGAATTTCTTTGGATCTTGGCATGATGTCTAACTTTTGAGGTGCTTTTGGTCTACTTCTCTGTGTCAGGCAGCTCCTATTTAAGTGATTTCTTGATTGAAACAGGTGTGGCAGTAATCAGGCCTGGGGGTGGCTACGGAAATTGAACTCAGGTGTGATACACCACAGTTAGGTTATTTTTTAACAAGGGGGCAATTACTTTTTCACACAGGGCCATGTAGGTTTGGATTTTTTTTCTCCCTAAATAATAAACACCATCATTTAAAAACTGCATTTTGTGTTTACTTGTGTTATATTTGACTAATGGTTAAATGTGTTTGATGATCAGAAACATTTTGTGTGACAAACATGCAAAAGAATAAGAAATCAGGAAGGGGGCAAATAGTTTTTCACACCACTGTATATATAGTGGCCACAAGGGGGCACTCCAGCTCCTCAAACGCTCAACACAAAGGCTTGGACACACACACACACACACACACACACACACACACACACATATATATATATATATACAGTGCATCCAGAAAGTATTCACAGCGCATCACTTTTTCCACATTTTGTTATGTTACAGCTCAGAAGTTTGAAACCACCAGGACTCTTCCTAGAGCTGGCCGTCCATCTAAACTGAGCGATCAGGGGAGAAGGGCCTTAGTCAGGGAGGTGACCAAGAAACCGATGGTCACTCTGTCAGAGCTCCAGAGGTCCTCTGTGGAGAGAGGAGAACCTTCCAGAAGGAGAACCATCTCTGCAGCAATCCACCAATCAGGCCTGTATGGTAGAGTGGCCAGATAGAAGCCACTCCTTAGTAAAAGGCACATGACAGCCCGCCTGGAGTTTGCCAAAAGGCACCTGAAGGACTCTCAGACCATGAGAAAGAAAATTCTCTGGTCTGATGAGACAAAGATTGAACTCTTTGGTGTGTATGCCAGGCGTCATGTTTGGAGGAAACCAGGCACCACTCATCACCAGGCCAATACCATCCCTACAGTGAAGCATCGTGGTGGCAGCATCATGCTGTGGGGATGTTTGTCAGCGGCAGGGACTGGGAGACTAGTCAGGATAAAGGGAAAGATGACTGCAGCAATGTACAGAGACATCCTGGATGAAAACCTGCTCCAGAGCGCTCTTGACCTCAGACTGGGACGACGGTTCATCTTTCAGCAGGACAACGACCCTAAGCACACAACCAAGATATCAAAGGACTGGCTTCAGGACAACTCTGTGAATGTTCTTGAGTGGCCCAGCCTTGAGGGAGCTTGAGAGGTGCTGCAAAGAGGAATGGGCGAAACTTGCGAAGGATAGGTGTGCCAAGCTTGTGGCATCCATCCATCCATCCATCCATCCATCCATCCATCCATCCATCCATTGTCTCCCGCTTATCCGAGGTCGGGTCGCGGGGGCAGCAGCTTGAGCAGAGATGCCCAGACTTCCCTCTCCCCGGCCACTTCTTCTAGCTCTTCCGGGAGAATCCCAAGGCGTTCCCAGGCCAGTCGAGAGACATAGTCCCTCCAACGTGTCCTGGGTCTTCCCCGGGGCCTCCTCCCGGTTAGACGTGCCCGGAACACCTCACCAGGGAGGCGTCCAGGAGGCATCCTGATCAGATGCCCGAGCCACCTCATCTGACTCCTCTCGATGCGGTGGAGCAGCGGCTCTACTCTGAGCCCCTCCCGGATGACTAAGCTTCTCACCCTATCTTTAAGAGAAAGCCCAGACACCATGCGGAGGAAACTCATTTCAGTCGCTTGTATTCGCGATCTCGTTCTTTCGGTCACTACCCATAGTTCATGACCATAGGTGAGGGTAGGAACATAGATCGACTGGTAAATTGAGAGCTTCGCCTTGCGGCTCAGCTCCTTTTTCACCACGACAGACCGATGCAGCGCCCGCATTACTGCGGATGCCGCACCGATCCGCCTGTCGATCTCACACTCCATTCTTCCCTCACTCAGGAACAAGACCCCGAGATACTTGAACTCCCCCACTTGGGGCAGGATTTCGCTACCAACCCTGAGAGGGCACTCCACCCTTTTCCGGCTGAGGACCATGGTCTCGGATTTGGAGGTGCTGATTCTCATCCCAGCCGCTTCACACTCAGCTGCAAACCGATCCAGAGAGAGCTGAAGATCACGGCCTGATGAAGCAAACAGGACAACATCATCTGCAAAAAGCAGTGACCCAATCCTGAGCCCACCAAACCGGACCCCCTCAACACCCTGGCTGCGCCTAGAAATTCTGTCCATAAAAGTTATGAACAGAATCGGTGACAAAGGGCAGCCCTAGCGCATCATATTCAAAAAGACTTGAGGCTGTAATTGCTGCCAAAGGTGCATCAACAAAGTATTGAGCAAAGGTTGTGAATACTTATGTACATGTGATTTCTCAGTTTTTTTATTTTTAATAAATTTGCAAAAACCTCAAGTAAACTTTTTTCACGTTGTCATTATGGGGTGTTTTGTGTAGAATTCTGAGGAAAAAATGAATTTAATCCATTTTAGAATAAGGCTGTAACATAACAAAATGTGGAAAAAGTGATGCGCTGTGAATACTTTCTGGACGCACTGTATACATATATATAGTGGCCACAAGGGGGCACTCCAGCTCCTCAAACGCTCAACACAAACACTTGGACACAAGCGTAAAAGCACAAGAGAGTTTTTATTCAGTGGGAATCTCTTTTACAATTGTTTCAGCCAACACCAACAAAAATGCAAAATGAACAAGCAGCACATAGCTACTCCTTGCCTTCTCCTTCTCTGTCTCTCTCTTGGTCACTGCCTCCTCCACTACTCCACACAAGCTTTGTCCTCCATTCTCCTGACTCTGGCTCCAAGAGCAGAGGCAGGCAGCTCCTTTTATGTCCCACCCAGAAGCACTTCTGGTGTTCTGAAGCTGTAGCTCAGAAGCACTTCTGGGTGAGGTGAGACCCTGACAAAGTAGGGCGCTCCAGTCCCCGCAGCACCTCCTGGTGCCAGCTACGGAACACAACAGGGCTGAGCCAACAAACTCCAAGTCCCATGATGCCCTGTGGGAAAATATGGCATCTAGCAGTCCTAGGAAGACAATGCTTCATGCATGCTACTCCCCCCGTCTTTCCATCTCAAGGGCATCCCAGTTGGGTAAGGACACCGGGTGTCCCTCACAACATATATATATATGTATAACTGACTCGCTCATTAACAAAAACACTATTTCATTATTAGTTGAAAAGTTGAATTTTGGCAGGATAGTACATCTAGGTGAGTTGGTTTCCGCTAAGAAAGTACATTTCAATATATCAATATTTAGTGGTAAACCACCCCTCCACAATTAAAAAAATTAAAATTAAATACAATAAATTAAAATTAAAAATCTCAAAAAAGCTTAGATAGATTTATTTGAAATTTGGTGACATAATAGAAAGAAGAAAATAAGTCAACAAGTGTTTTTTTTTTAAATGTTTGGTCGATCTTCATTAATATTGTGGTAACTTACAGACTCAGTAAAATGCAGTTGAAGTGATAGATGCGCCACTCAAATCGCATCACTAACTAATAGGGTAGACAACGACTGAAGCCATGGCAGTGTCCTGGACAGAAAAAATGAGACATGATCACATTGTGGAATTCAAAAAGATAGTTTGGTGAAGCTTAAGGAAGATGCAAAACTTAGTAATTAGCAAGCACTGTACTTTACTGTTGACTACTGGCATTTATACAAAGAACATCACAATGCTGACAGAAGGAAGGCCCCACAGTCTCTGATATATGCGCATACCAATTCAACCGTGCGCATGTCTAACTGGGACACAGTGCAAGTAAGATTCAAGGTAAATACTAAGAATGGCCAACAAATGAAAATGCCATTAACGGACATTTGGACATGTACCAGCATATGTAGGCTTAAAAAAAGAACATCCAAATAATAAAAAAAATACTTCAAAACTAGCATTTTTTGAACCCCATCTTACTAATCCACACTTCTTACCCTGCACTCTTCCTCATTTGCTATATATTGCCTTTGATTCTTTTTATGTATAATCTCTTTCCTCTGATAATAATACGTGACAGGTATCGAAAGCTCAGGGCTGAGTGCTTATAAATATTGTGTTTAGAAAACCACTTAATAACATAGTGCTACTGATACACCCATTTAGCAAGCTGCACTCTAGTGGAGGCTCCTTCCCCATCCCAGAACCTACCACCAGTTCACCACATAGTCTCTTGCAATGGAACAATTCAGAGCTTCTCAAAGGAAAGCAACATAAATAGAACAAGAACATGCCAGCTTCATACACATATGTCAGTCTGGAATCAAACTTGGGGGTGAAATCTTCTGAGATGGCAGATGCACCACTTACACTATCCTTCTGCTTTTGGAATTAAAGCACCCTCTTTCTATTTCTACTCAGGATACTTTTGCATACCTTTATCTGCAAAAAAAAAAAAAAAAGTATTCTTAGAAAAGATGTCCTGCTCCTTTAATGGATATTTATATTACTGAAGAATCCTTTGATTTTGTTTTGTAAAAGGTGCAAGTTTATATTGTTGTTTCTATACAGAATTTTGTAGCATTTTAGGTCAACCAAACCATGAGATAATTAAAGTATGTGTACTATCAAGCACAGGCATGCTGGTTACATTTATTAAAACACTTTTCCTTTAACATAGCAAGTTTTCTTTCTTCAGTTATAACAGCAAGAACTCTTAACTATCTGTCTCCTGTGGTAAACATACACAGATAAAAGAGTCAAATTAACACTTAAAAGTTTGTACAGGTATATGAAAAGAAAGGACCAGTATATATGCTTAAAGGCTTAGTTTATCAATGGAAAGTTTTGCTTTTCCTTTTTACACTTTTCTGAAGCCACGTGACTGGAAGAGATGATCTTCTTGCCTTCCATTCTTTCTTGGGCTTCTTGGTAAGCTCCCTGCGACATCTGGTCACTATTCAATGTCCTGTCCTGCATGACTCACTTCTAGTCATGGTTAGGAAAGAGAGCAAAAGAGGATCTGAATCATGCTGAATTCTCCACCAGCTTTTTAAGGGCTTATCTTCTGTTCCAAGCATGTATTACATGAGGCGTGAAATGGAACTATTACAAGCAAAAACAAAACTACTGGTGGAACAATGCTGATTCTACTTCTGCCGAATATAACATTTTATGAGAAACATACAGTATCTTCAAGCAACAATAGTACTATTTTATTCCGATCAACAAGCCAATGCAGACATGCATCTGAAATTATTCATTCGATTGGTTCTAGAAAATTTGTTGTTTAATTGAAAAGGCAGTGATTAGTAAAAAAATGGCCATAACTGATGACCTGAAATGAGTACAACACATTGTCTAAGGGCTCACTTTATGCAATTAATTTTCTTATCCACCATGGCCACCACTGCTACCTTAATAGGCAGATCATTCTTTACAGTCACATGTTGCTGGGTGTCTCCATCTTTCCATTGATACCTCCTATGAATACCCAAAGAACATTCATCTAACTATTTTAGTGAAGGGAAAACAGATTCAGTCTTGGTAGATGAGTTATCTTTAGCATCTCCTTGATGGCATTAGCTAATGCTCAGGATAGAGACCATGGTTGGGGTTAATGGAGCTCTTCATCCCAACCACGTTATACTGTTCATATAACAGTTCCTTTTAATTTTGCTTTTCCCCTAAGTAGATAAAATAGTTTTTATTAATATTGAATAATGTAGAATTTAATAATTCTTTGGATGATGATATCTGCTACTATTGTTATCTGCAGATATGATTTAAACATCCTATAAATTATTTATCCCAAAGCACACAAACAAGTATTTTTATGGGGTTACTTGTTTATCACCAATTATTAGAGTTGTTCTGTCTTCCACACACTTAGAATCAAAGATGTCAGCTTGCCGTATGTTCTCTGCCATCACCAGTCATGTGTTTCTCCTCTTCTTCTACCCTTATGTCATGCTGTCCTTTGACAGAGAGGTTTTTTGATTGGGTGAGGTAGACATCTTTTTCTTCTTTGGTCCCTATCTGGTGCCTGGAAGAGGGGGTTGACCATGCAACCAGTACACTGCTGTGGGTGCCACAGGAATTCCCATTTTGCTCCTGACCCCTTTCCATGCTTTACAATCCATGGCAATGGTCCTGGCATAGTCAGAGCTGAGGCTCTGGCTCTTTTTATCCTCTAGCACTTGTTTGGTCCAAGTTTTTCAAAGGAACCTGTGAGGTAGACAGTCTGGACCCATTCTGCACATGTGACTGAACTACCTCAGCCTCTGCAGGTGGATTAGTTCTTATGCTGTTGGGTGTTGTGCATAACTTGACCAGATTGTTTAATTGGGAATGTGATCACAGAGTGAGGCACAAAGGATCTAGTGCAGGCATCCTAATTGGACTGCTCACGTTTGTTCAAGTCCATTTGTAGGAGGGTTAGTGTTTCTGATACATAGAGGAGAATTGGCAGAATAAGTGTACAAAAGAGTAAGGGAGACTACAAAAATGAAGGAGTGAGAGCAGCAGGAGACAAAGTTAAAGATCAGTTACCGTATTTATGAAGCATCACAGAGTAGGAAAACAGTCCTTGCTGGCTCAGAAATCTTAGAGTGATTGAAAATTCTATTCTTAGAAGTAGGAGTAAAAGCATTTTATCAATTTTCATAATTAACAAAACTACTCCTAACTTTACCAGGATTTAGCAGGGAGTGTGAACTCTGAACACTCGCTGGGAGCTGCCAGAAGATGGTGTACAGGCAGAGATCGGCACTCATACACCAGGAAAAGCTGAATGTTTTGGAGACCCTGCACAAGAATGGACTCATTAAAAGATATGAAATTGACAGAGTTAGAATAATATTTGTAACAAATTTTCTACGTTACATGTTTGCTCCATCTATGCAGATAAGCCATGCACTGTCAGCTAAAACAAAAGTGTTGGTAAAGTTGCATTTTTTTGGCCACAGTGAAAAACAATGCAGCTTTCCAATAGCAATGATTTTGGCATGTCATCATCAATCATTTCTTGAATTTTGCACTAAACCTTGGACGCCCTTTCTGTACACAGATGTATAAATTTCCCCCCCACTTCACATGAGTTAATGTTGACGCAAGCTGTTTTTCCTGCAGCTGTTGATGTGATTAACAACATACATACAAAGATCATTGCCCAAGTGTGGAAGAGTAAACATATGTGAATCGCTAGTCATATCACAGTATGAACGTACAGGAGGTCATGGATGCAAACTGCATAATAGTAGCCAGCAAATTATCCTAAAGATAAGTGGGGCTGGATGGGTGATTGATAGTGAAATGTCACACAAGTACATTGAACTCTGTATTCTAGGAACCTCTGGAATATTTACGTTACACTTTACAAGCCCAGAAAAGTTTAAGAAGGAAGACAGATACTCCAAGGGTATTGAATAACTAGAATATTACAGAAGATATGGGGGGATCATGGAGAGAGGCATGGTGCACGACTCTGGAAGACAATCAGAAGCACTGGAAGAATCAACACAACTTTAGTAACACTGCAGGAATAGCCATGGCTAGTTTCAGCAACTCTTATTTAACAAAGCATTCCCTGCAGCTGTATCAGCAGCAAAGTGATTCTTCTCAAAGTACAGCTGTGGATCATTCCTTGTTAAATAAACATGTCTGATATTGGCCTTTACTGCTATTTGGTGCGTGGCTTAGTCTTTCAATGTCAGTATATGTTACAGTATTAATTAATGTTGTTACAAAGTGGCGACAATTGCAATTTAGTGCAATTGTTATGTTTTCCTTCTCCTTCTTCTTCTGCTACTTTAAACATTATTATTCTTTTTATTATTGTTATAATCTTCGTACATAATTTATTCATAATTTTCTTCAAGACCTCTACGTCCTGATGAGTATTAGAACAATCTACATGAGAACAGGCCATTAAGCCCACCAAAGCTTGTCACTCTTATCCACTTAATTCTTTCAAAATAATGTCAAGTTGAGTTTTGAAGGAACCTAAAGTCTTAATGTCTACCACACTACTTCATAGCTTATTCCATGTGTCTGTGGTTCTCTGTGTAAAAATAACCTTCTAATGTTTATACAAAATTTACCCTTAACAAGTTTCCAGGTGTGTCTTGATGAACTCATTTTAAAGTAACATACTCAATACACTGTACTAATTCCTTTCATACTGTAAGTTTAAACACTTCATTCATGTTTCCTCTTAATCTTTTTTAGCTTAAACTTGAAAGGTTCAACTTCTTTAATCTTTCCTTATAATTCAGCCCCTGTAGTCCTGTAATCAGCCTTTTCCCTCTTCTCTGGACTTCTCCCAGCTCTGCTATGCTATTTTAGTTGCCTGGAGACCCAAACTGTACACAGTACTCCAGATGAGGTCTCACTAAGTGCATTACAAAAACTTGAGCATAACGTCCTTGGACTTGTGCTCTACATATTGTGCTATGTAATCCAGCATTCTGTTAGCCTTCTTAATGGCTTCTGAACACTGTCTGGCAGTTCATAGTGACGAGTCCACAACAACTCCTAAATCTTTCTCATAAGGTGTACTTTCCATTGTGTATTCAAACCTAACATTTTTACTTTCTATGTGTAATACTATACATTTACTTAGATTTAAATTTCACCTACCATAAATCTGCCCAAGCCTGTATGTTGTCCAAGTCCTTCTGTAATGATTCAATGGAATCTAGAATATCTGCCAATCCACCAAGCTTGGTATCATCTGCAAACTTAACCAGTTTGCTACTTTTATTCCTTTCCATATCATTTATATATATTAAAAATAACAGTGGCCCTAGCAGTGACCCCTGAGGGACACCACTCTTAACATCAGTCTGTTCTAATGGGGCACCTCACACCATAAAACTGTGCTTCCTGAGTCTAAGCCAATTTTGCACCTATTTACACTTAACATTCTGAAATCTCACCTATTTGATACCCAACTCTCATATGGCAGCTTATCAAATGCTTTCTGAAAGTCCAGATAAATAATATCATATGCTCCACTTTGATTGTAAGTATCCTTTTGTATCAGAAAACTACAAACTGCTTTCATGAGTATCATTTTGCAGTTGTGGGTGCCCTAAAATTGTGACATCATTCTTTCTCAAACATGAACTCCTATCCCTGGATGGGAGTAGGCGTAGAATGCTTCATAAATACTTCTCATGTCTAAGTTAGGATAAATTCTTATTCTAGTCAGACTTTTAGTGTAACTCCTAGGAGTAATTCTGAGTCACTTCATAAATATTGGCTCAGGTCTGCCTTTGCAATTCTTTCAGATGCTGGATGTGGAAATCATGGTCACAAAAAGGAACAAGGTCAAAATCCATAAACTGAAACTACCATATTCTTAGAAAGAAGTAGGCAAATTGTTTGTCAAGAATCAATCAGGATGTTTAAATCTAATAAAAAAAAAAACTGGACAACAATGATGAAAAAGGGAGGTAAATTGTAATCTGGAAGAGAAGCAATCAGAAATTAGAGGCAGTACCAGACTGTAAATCTAAAGAATGGAGCCTGAAACACCTGAGGAAACTCAACAAAAGAGCATGCAGCAATGCCGTGCCCCTGCTTACGTACTGTATATGTATAATCCTGCATGATATGACTGCCCCACAACTGTTTCCAGTTACCTCCCACTGAGAGGTATGCCCAGTAGGAAGGTTACATATGAGAGGTGTAGCAAAAAGTAGACTGCAGGTGAAGGTGTGATGGTGTTTAAGAAAACACAATGCTCTTCATGGTGCTAAGAATCACAGTATTACTGTCGCAGAATCATTATTATTATTACTATTGTAAATGTGGCTAATGTCTTTATCCAAGGTGATCTATAAGTTTAAGATAAAGTACAAATGTTTATGGGCGGCACGGTGGCACAGTGGGTAGCGCTGCTGCCTCGCAGTTGGGAGACCTGGGGACCCGGGTTCGCTTCCCGGGTCCTCCCTGTGTGGAGTTTGCATGTTCTCCCCGTGTCTGCGTGGGTTTCCTCCGGGCGCTCCGGTTTCCTCCCACTGTCCATAAACATGCTGGTTAGGTGGATTGGCGATTCTAAATTGGCCCTAGTGTGTGCTGGGTGTGTTTATGTGTGTCCTGCGGTGGGTTGGCACCCTGCCTGGGATTGGTTCCTGCCTTGTGCCCTGTGTTGGCTGGGATTGGCTCCAGCAGACCCCCATGACCCTGTGTTCAGATTCAGCGGGTTGGACAATGGATGGACAAATGTTTATATATCTTTTATTTTGGAACACAGGTAGCACAAATTCAGTGCTATTTTTGTCAAAGAAGGACAATAAACCTGAATCATCTGAGAATTGAAGAACAAAACCATTGGCAACTGAGCTTATATAGTCATTGGTGTAGAGTGAATATAAACAAATAACAGTAAGATTACGCATCTCTCAATGAATCAATTTCAAATATGTTTGTTCCTGTTTGAGATGGAAAATTGTTTCTTCAGAATTCTCAGTGCTGGAGGTGATATGTGAGATTTTCCTATCCATCTGTCTATTTTCAAATCCAATTCATCCAAGTGGATTTAGTGTTACATGTTCAGAATAAAGTAAAATTCTTATTTGCAGTTAAAAGCGTGGTGAGGCTAGAGCTTATGAACTGTGGGCATGGCAGGAGTGCCAGTCCATCACAGAATATACCCAAATTCACTCACATAGGACCAATTTAGAGGTGCCAAACACTCATATCTTGGATGTGGCAGGAAAGCTGCACGAGGATTGGGAGAATGTGCAAAACCCACATAAACAATAATTGTGGAGTTGTGGAGCAGAGACTTAATAGCATGAACTGCTGTGTCATCAAACAACCAAATTTCATATGCATATAATTGTCTTTTGGACAACTAGCTGTCAGGATAGATGCAACTTTTCAGATTTCAACTCTGTTGACCCCAGAAATACAGACTCGTTGTGAGGTTGGGAAGCATTCTTGTGTGCTGTCTTTGCTCTCATGTCTCATGTAAAACTTGTTCCAAACTTTTTTGGGTTTCTTTTTTCATAATGGTGATTATACAAGAAGAGATCATGGCATCTATGCTTTACATAGTTTAAAATATATACAGGGCTATTTGGCTTTCTTTTTCTATTTAACTAAATAGCCACAATTACAGTTGTGGAAGACAGGGAGCACTATCAAGCCCCAAACCACAGATACAACTGACAAGCACACAGCCACAGGCTCAAATAACAAATTTCATTCCTTCAAATATGTTCAAACAATATAGAATGTAAATGGACAGTGATTTTTTTCCTTTTTTCACTGATTCTTCTCCCAACTCCTCTTCCTCCCAGAAGTTTTGACTCTTCATCCAATGGAAGTACTTCTGGGTTAGGTGAAAGTCTATAAAAGGCAGGGATGGTTCCTCTCTGCAGCTTGCCCTGGCGAAAGACATGGTATACCACAATGTTGTAGCACGGGACTACACTTCCCGGCATGCCTGTGGGTTGAAAAGCAGAGGTAGCAACATAAGAATGCTGCCCTCCAGTGTATTGGGAGAGTATAGGGTCTGGAAGGGCCAATTCCTCCAATCCATTCATCCTACTGGCCTCCCTTCCTGGCAAGGGATCAGTTCTTGACCTGGTCAGGATGACAGATGATCCCTGACAACACTTACATAGCACATATAAAAATTATTCACCCCTTAGATGTTTTCACTTTTTATTGCTATACAACATTAAATAGTAATGGATTTATTTTGACTTTTTTGAAACTGATCAACACAAATGTCTAAATGAAAAGATATCTCTATAAATTGGTCTAAATTTATTACAAATACAAAACACAGAATAACTGAGCACATTAGTATTCACCTCCTTTAATTTGTATGACACACCTAAATCATTACTGGTGCAGCCAACTGATTTTAGAAGTCCCATAATTGGTTAAACAGAGATCACCTGTCTGTAGTCAATGAGTTTCATTTGATTGCCATGTGAATGCACCTTAACTGGTGAGTTAATATTGTGACCTAACCTACACAATGAAGACAAAACAACATTCCAAGCAGCTCCATGAAAAGGTGATTGAAAAGCAGAAGTCGGGATGGAGACAAGAGAATATTCATCCATCCACCCATCCATTATCCAACCTGCTATATCCTAACTACAGGGTCACGGGGCAAGAGAATATCCAAATCATCAAATATTCTTGGAGTGCAGTTAAATCAATTATTAAGAAATGGAAAGAGTATGTGTTGTATTATTGTGGGATGAGTGAGACTCACCACATTCATTTCTAAACTGGTCATATGTTAAGCTTAACACAATCACACATCCACACTCACACACACAGAGATACTATTTATACAACTACTGTACATATCAGTGATGCATGTACTGCCAGCCACTGTATGTGTGCCCCAAGACACATGAAGGGTCTTGAATGTTTTGTTTACATGCCACATGCCAACCAATGATATCATACTTCTACTGCACTGTTCTTCCTATTGGGGTGAACCCTGCCACCTAATAACCCTTCATGTCAGAGCAAATGGCAATCTCCCCTATACCAGGTGCTCTACTATTTACTTTATTCAATCACTTTCAATATAAAGACAACATATAGAAATTTAAAAGCAACATGGTATTATTAAAGTATAATAATACCAGTAGAAGAAAGTCTGATAGAAAATATAAATAGTAAAGTCTGGATGTATATAGTTTAAGGTTGGCTAACTGAAAATCAGCAATGTTAAAGGTGAATGTCATCCTGCTGTTTGATTCAGTAATTGGCGTGTTGCATGATTTATGTCCTTTGAGATCCAGATGAAATGGCCTCTCTCTTACTTTCTGACTTGTCTTGGTCTCTGATGTTGATCTGTGATCCCTCAAATGGGTCATTGTTTATGACAAAAATACACATGAGATTTTGGACCATGTGACATTGTATACATATGATTGGCTAGCTATCCTAGTGATGGATGGCTCTACCCAAAGGCTTTTATCATCATGTTTATCCATGCAATCTTTTGTTGTATCCCATTTCTTTTACTATTAAGATGTAAACTGTCTAACTATTTAAGACAAAAAACACCATAAATTACTTGGATAACAAAACACAGGCATTGAAGTTATAAACTATTGGTACAAAAAGAAAGGATGCACAATTATTGATCTAAATGAAAAAATAATGCAGGTGTGCTTAGATATAATGCTTTCAAGGATCCTGTAAATTGTATTTTGTAAATTAATTAGGTCATTTATACTCATCATATTTTTTACGAGCAAAATTAAAAACTTAAATAAGCAGCCTGCAGTTATTAAAAAATGAAATTTTATCTTCCAGGACATTATGGCACAATTGTAAATCTGTACAAAAACTGAGTTATCATACAAGAAGAAGACTCATGAAGGAGGCCACCATGAGACCTAAGATAACTGAAGTAGTTGCAAGTTACAGTGGATGAGATTGACAACTGTGCATACGCTAACCATTACCCAGTAGCAGCTTCATGGGTGAGTGGCTAAGAGAAAGTCACTGTTTAAAAAAAGAAATGCACATGACATCTTGGGAAACTTTGAACCTTTGAAAAAGGTTCTGTTGTCTGATGAGAATAAAACTGAGCTTTCCGGCCATCAGATTAACTCTTTCAGGGCTGATATCGACTTTTGTCAAAAGGAGGAGTTGACGATGGTAATCACCTGTAAACTGTGACAAAACCAACCATTACGTTTTAGTTGGACTCTTGTTGCTAGAAGGAAAGTTAGATTCATTGGTCTGACCGAGATTCCCTGCACTCTTGTGAGTAGCAAGGTACACACAATGGCAAAAATGGCACTGACGTAATGGCGAGAGAGCAAAGTGAATGCATAAAGCAAAATACTCTGTGGACAATGTCTTGCCTATTATCTTTGAACTGGACTATGACTTGTCAGACTCAGTTTTTGATACAAGTGATCGAAAACGAATGTGAGGTTCCAGCTTCAGCTGATCGGTCCCCAACTAGTTGTGGTACTAATAATGTTCGCCAGGGAGGATTGCCACTTAACAATGATAAGAGGTAGAAACCAGATTGTAATGCACTGCGACTGTGACCGATGCTGCTGTCCTAGCCACGTGAAGACAGCCTGGCAACAAGCCTGCCACACAGTCTTGGCAAACTGGCAGCCACAGCATGCAGCAACAGATGTATTATGTTGATTTCTGAATAGAACCATTGATTTTTGGAAAAAATATTCAGCCCTCAAGGAGTTAAACACCATGTTTGGTGTAAGACAAACACTTCACATTGTCAAAAACACACCATCCCCACTGTGGAGCATGGTGGTGGCTTGCGATGGGGATGCTTCTCTTCAGAAGACCCTGAAAGGCTTGTGAGGGTGGAGGATAAAATGAATTCAGCAAAACAGAAGGAAATCCTCAAGGAAAATCTAATGCTGTCTGCAAGAAACATTCACCTTGGTAGAAGATTTATTTTTCAGTAAGAAAACAACACCAAGCATAAAGCCGAAGCTACACAGGAATGGCTTACAAATTGGAATGTTGATGTCCTGGAGTGGCCAAGTCAGAGTCTGGATGTCAGTCCAATTGAGCTGGACTGGACTTGAAAAAGGCTGTTCATTCACGATCCCCATGCAAACTGAACAGTTTTTCAAAGAAGAATGAAGAAAAATTGCAGTGTACAGATATGCAAAGCTGATAGAGACCTACCCACAAAGACTCAAGGCTGTAATGGCTGCCAAAGGTGCACCCCCTTAATGCTGACTTCAAGGGGGTGAATCCTTATGTGATCAACATTAGGTGCTTTAATTACTTTAGACCAATTTGCACTTTTTTTAAGTCTTTTTCTTTTGATCAGTGTCAAAAAAAGAACAATTAAATCCATTGTGACTCAGTTTTGTAAAAACAAAATGTGAAAATTTCCAATTAAAGTGAACACCTTTCATAGGCACTGTATTTTGTCAGGTCCTATAAATAGAACACTATGTGAGAACACAAATTGCCCCCAGGCGTCCACCTCTGGGAAATCATGATTGGCTTTCAAACAAAGTGGCAGTTCACTCAATCTGTGCAAACTATTAACAGATCCCATGTTCCTACTTTAATTCCAAAGGGTGGAAGTTAGTCCTCCTACAAGCGACAGTGAATCACAAGTCTTGTTAAATGTATGTGTAATCCTATGTGTGCACATACAGTAATGTAATTTCTGATCTTTGTACCACAAGGTACTCGGGGAATCCTGTGGGGGGTACTACGAGAGTATGGGGCACCGGACCCCCTGATAAGAGCTGTTCTGTCCCTGTACGATCGGTGTCAGAGCTTGCTCCGCATTGCCGGCAGTAAGTCGAACCCGTTTCCAGTGAGAGTTGGACTCCGCCAGGGCTGCCCTTTGTCACCGATTCTGTTCATAACTTTTATGGACAGAATTTCTAGGCGCAGCCAGGGCGTTGAGGGGGTCCGGTTTGGTGGACTCAGGATTAGGTCACTGCTTTTTGCAGATGATGTTGTCCTGTTTGCTTCATCAGGCCGTGATCTTCAGCTCTCTCTGGATCGGTTCGCAGCTGAGTGTGAAGCGGCTGGGATGGGAATCAGCACCTCCAAATCCAAGACCATGGCCCTCAGCCGAAAAAGGGTGGAATGCCCTCTCAGGGTTGTGAGCGAGATCCTGCCCCAAGTGGAGGAGTTCAAGTATCTCGGGATCTTGTTCACGAGTGAGGGAAGAATAGAGCGGGAGATCGACAGGCGGATTGGTGCGGCATCCGCAGTGATGCGGGCTCTGCATCTGTCTATCGTGGTGAAAAAGGTGCTGAACCGCAAGGCAAAGGTCTCAATTTATCAGTTGATCTACGTTCCTACCCTCACCTATGGTCATGAGCTATGGGTAGTGACCGAAAGAACGAGATCACAAATAGAAGCGGCTGAAATGAGTTTCCTCCATGGGGTGTCTGGGCTTTCCCTTAAAGATAGGGTGAGAAGCTCAGTCATCTGGGAGGGGCTCAGAGTAGAGCCGCTGCTCCTCCGCATCGAGAGGAGTCAGATGAGGTGGCTCGGCATCTGATCAGGATGCCTCCTGGACGCCTCCCTGGTGAGGTGTTCCGGGCACGTCTTACCGGGAGGAGGCCCCGGGGAAGACCCAGGACACGCTGGAGGGACTATGTCTCTCGGCTGGCCTGGGAACGCCTTGGGATTCTCCCGGAAGAGCTAGAATAAGTGGCTGGGGAGAGGGAAGTCTGGGCATCTCTGCTCAAGCTGCTGCCCCCGCGACCCGATCTCGGATAGGCGGAAGAGGATGGATGGATGTACCACAAGGATCTATTCTAGACCCACTGTTTTTAATCCGCATACTCCTGTTAGGTCAGATTATATCGCGTCTATATCTATAGATAGATAGATAGATAGATAGATAGATAGATAGATAGATAGATAGATAGATAGATAGATAGATAGATAGATAGATAGATAGATAGATAGATAGATACTTTATTAATCCCAATGGGAAATTCACCCTGATGCTCTGGGCTCTCTGATTCAATATCTTACTTGTATTTCTGAATGGATAAGTAGTAATTTTCTGAATTTAAATAAGAAAAAAACAAAGATCTTATGTTGTTAACAAAATTGGAAATAGTGAAAATCTTATAAATAAACTTGATCCCTTAGTCAAGGTGTAAGTTAAGAATTTCGTGTAGTCCTGGACTCTGGCCTAAACTTTAAATATCATATTAACCAGATTATTAATTTAATTTAAAAAACATTGCAAAAGTTAAACCTCTCATAACACTGCAAGATGCTGAGAAATTAAGTCATGCTTTTGTTTTTAGTCAACTAAGTTATTGTAAAGCACTCCTAACAGGACTACCTAAGAAAGACAACAATCAGCTACAATTACCGTATATACTCGAATATAAGTAGAGTCTTGAAACCTGAAAAATCCATCATAAAATCAGATCCTGAATTATACACCCATTCAAAAATGCGACCCTTAAATTAATTTTTTTACATCTTCGTGCTTCCCCCAATCTTGCACCAGTTTCTCAGACACATGAAATTTTGTTACATCAGCGCAATTACCAATTTCTTTCGCCATGTCAGCATCTTTTAATTTAAAACCAGCTTTATATTTTCTTCTGATCGAACGTGCCATTGTAGATAAGGGATGGTCTTATGATAAAGGTGTATGAGGGTGTGAGATACAAAAAACACAAAGCAGTGTAAATGTTGCTTCAGAATAGTTCGGGTATTACCGTGTGGTCACGTGGGCACAATACATAGAAAAATAAAGGTAGTGTGCTTCATGGTTACTCTCTCAGGTGGGCGTAATATGTTTAGCTTTTTATCACTTGGCAGACTCTTTTTGCCTACTTAGCTGTAGTTCAATAAAGACATTGCCAACTCAGGAATTCTACAAGGTTTGTATCGCTTCGTTGTTAAAGGACATTTTTAAAGCAAAAGTGATTGGTCAGCAACAATATGCTGATCTTGTATGATGACCCAGTCAGTCTCTCGATCAGTGCCGTTTAATTTTCAAAAACCGGGAGTGGTCTCCCCTAGACTTTCTCGTATACTCAGATATGGGGATGGCTATTTGAGGAGTAAATCACATGACAATGATTATATTTTTATATAATGTACATTAATAACCATCAACAACAAATCAAATCAAATAAGTAATATATTGAACAATTATTATAAAAGTAAAGTTGAATAAATCGGACTCTGCAGCTGCATGAATACAAAAAATCGAGTATGTTTTCAGGTAAAGTACCACTTCCAGTTGATGGATTTGGGCCAAAAGTTAATACAGATCTACAATTCTGGTGTAACAACCACATGCCGAATTTCATCCATCTATCTAGTTGCGCTTTTGTGTTATCGTGTTTACACACACACACACACACACACACACACACACACGCACACACACATAATTCCAAAAAACGGTATTTTCAGACTCAGGGAGGTCTAAAACGTCAAGATTAATTAAAATCTTGATGTCAAATTTTTTTTTTATGATTATTATACTTTATATATTATTATAATATATAATAATAATAATAATAATAATAATAATAATATTATATTATACTTTATATACTTTGTGTGGGAAGTGGCAGGTGAATTACTGTCAACAAAAAGCAGGTACCTGAGAAATAAACTGAAACGTTACTCACTTGTGATTTTTCTATCCATAAAGTTTTTGTTGACCAGCACATTCCAGTTTCAGGCGTTTGAATTACATCTTGATATACAACATGTGTAAAGAAAGACAGCACGTAAATCGCTTTCTATTCCGCTTTACATGTGTATTCAGTTCGCTCTGTCGCCGCAAATGCTGTGTGAACACCTGGCCTCCGACACCAGCCACCAGTCACTGGATGAATATGTGCGGGGAGCCCGTGGTGAATGACTTTCGGTTTTAGAGTTAAAAGTTATAAGGGTTAACAACTAACGGCAAGAATATTCATTCAAAAAAAAAACTGAAATTATTTTTAGTAAATTTTTATTTGATTTCAGTTAGCCTTTCCAGCTACTTTAATAGTTTTGTTTAGTTTTAGGTTTTCATTTTGGTTTTGTTAATTATTTTATTTCAGTTTATTTATGAAAATGTTTTTTTAATAATACTATCAGTTTTGATTTTAGTTTTTGTTAACTATAATAACCTTGCAGCTGCCTGTGATGTTGAAATAAAAGCAGGCACTCCAACTGTCAACAAGACCCACTGCATGAAATCTTCTAGAATGTCAGTTTAAAAAGAATAAAGAACTAGTTAAGTACATTTATGTTAAGCTGAATGCCCAATTGGAGACTGGGTGGTCTTTTGACTTTGGAACACCTGCAGATTTTGTTTATTTCTATAGCATCTCATCACAGGATTTTTTAAAATGTTTTTTGTCTTCATTAGAGGCTTATCATTAGAGACTCAAAAATGAATCTAGAAATAAGGACTCTACTCTAGCAATTACATGTACTGTATATTGTGTTAAATAAGTGCATATTGATGTATTCTACTATTTCCATCCATCCATTATCCAACCTGCTATATCCTAACTACAGGGTCACGGGGTCTGCTGGAGCAAATCCCAGCCAACACAGGGCACAAGGCAGGAAACAGACCCCAGGCAGGGGTGCAATTTAATCATTCTTATCTATTTCTAATTTGTTTTTTCTTACAACTTTTTCTTTGACATCTTGTAAAGCACTTTGAGCTAAGTTCCTTGTGTGAAAATGTGAAATACAAATAGAAATAAATGTCGATATTGTTGTTGTTAACTGCTTTCTAAGCAGAGAACTAATAAAAAAATGTTAAATCATGTACCCTAATCCTAATATCAAGTCTCAAATGATGCCAGGTTGATTTAGTCCATGGCAGAGAGAGGTGTATTGTTTCCATCAGTATGTAATTGTCTTTATGTTTCCTAGTTGGGTAGGTAAATTTTCATGTAGAGTAACCAAGCCAAAATTTTAATCATGTTGCTGCCTTCTCTTATTAGGAAACAAAGGAGAGCGACGTACAGCAGGCAACCATCTGCTGGGGTATCCTGCTTATCCTCTTCTTTCTTGGCTTGTGTCACACGTGTAATGGAGGATCACCTATGTATGCAATACTACTTTGGGATGAAAGGGGGCGCTGTCACAAACAGCATCGTCTCTTTTTTCCTTCAATGCAGAGAAGACATCCAATGAGGGCAATTGAACTTGAGAAGTTTGGCCTCTTCGGGTCAAGACATTATAAAAACAGGTGTCCCCGGGAAAAGGCATCACATTTTGGAGCTGAGCCACCCTAAGACGGAGTTCCCACAATGTTTGATCCTCTCTACTGAACCTTTTCATTTCTGAGATCCGGCAAGACAAATACAGCACCAATTGCCTGATTTTCAGTTTATATGCCACCCTGCACCTGTTTATTTTCTAGTTTGCTCTTGCTATTAAATGAGGTGGTCCAGCTGGCACCCCAACTTATTTTTGGACTCTTTCACATCTGTCATTTGTCCACACTCATGAAAGGCTAATTAGACTCTGGCAATTTTACAGCAGTAAAGCTGCACTTCAATAGAGGTTTTAAACACTGCAACAATTTGTTTGGGTATTTGGAAAGAAGATGAAGGTTTCTAAACAAGCATAGGGATGGTGATGTTACATTTCCTGTTGTTGTAAGTGCTGGCTGCATATTACACAAAATCTAAACAGAAAAATACACTGAATCCAGTCAGACAAAGGAAGAAGAAACCCTACGAGTGGACAGAAGTGTCGTGGCTGTAGAAGCACTCTTCTGCAGTTCACTCAGAACCACAAGGAGTAAGGCAGGCCCCGGCCCAAATTTCATGTGAATGCAATATGTGATTCAATTTTAACATTTTAAGTTAATTGATATATTGTTTTACTGAGAAAGATGTCTGTGTCTGATTACATACTTTGTAATAATGCTTAATTTTGATGTACATTTTTAGGAACCTTATTCATTGTGTAAAGTAGGTACAATGTGACAAGTTACACGTATCTTGTCCTCTATTTTCATGTATAGTCCAAATTGAATTACATAGTTAGAAGTCAGTTCAAAACTCACAAATTTAAAATAACAAAATTCTTTTTTTTTTGTAAAGCAGGATGTTACACAGTGAGTAGAAGATTTTAAAAAGCAATAAAGCACAATAATTGTAGAAATAGAATGGTTATTTTTGCTTGCAAGTATTAGAAGACCACAAAAACCTGAAAACAGCGTAAAATACACAGCTAAAAGTGAATTAACAAGTTTTAAAATGGTATGCACGCTCAATACAAGGTACACTAATCCAAAAAATACATACCATACACCAGAAAACTGAACAAACAAGTTTAGAAATTGTATTTATGCTCAATACAAGATACAATAAGCTAAAAAATAACACTAATACACACCTAAACATATACAACTAAAACTGATCAAACAAGTAAAAAATAACATTTACCCTCAATAAAACCAAAAAAGACTAATACACCACTAAAAACTGAACAACCAATTAAAATGGTGTTTATGCTCAATACAAGATACACTAAACCAAAAGTAATAATGACATATAACTAAAACGGAACAATAAAAAACTAAAAAAATGTAATTTTTGATTTTGATTCTTGATTTGATATACTTTGTTAATCCTTGAGGGGACATTGTTTTTTCACATAACCTATCTACACTCAACACTTATCTCTCTTTTTCATCTCTGTCCTGTGCATCTTTCTGTACCTACAGTATACCTCAGAACACACTTGCTATTTGATTCTTACATTTTTAATTATATTCTCTATATATGTACAGTACTATAATCTGTATAAGAATAGCTAAGCAATTGGACAAGAGCACTTCTTCAAAGAAACTGTCTGAGATTTATTACTGGGAATATCAAAAACTCTAGTGAATTAAACTCAAAGCACAAAACCAAAATCATAGACAATTAACACTGTCAAATTTTCAGAGCCTATACTAAAAAGATTTTTTTTAATCTGTCATTGTTTTGCTGGGATTCTGTGTTTTCAGATCAGAGACTGAACATGGAGAACAGATGACTATAACCAGGACCAGAAAATGAAACATGGTCAAGTTAAATAGAAGGTCATTACTGAGATGGCAAAGAGATTAAATCCGCCAAAGCCTGAACTGTGAAGCAAACTCATAGTCAGGACAGGAAAACAATATTTTGAAGAATCAGAAAAGCAAAAAAAAAATACATAAATAAAACACAAAGGAACAGTTTTATGCAGTGTGCTAATGACAGACAGATGTTGCTGCTCCAGTGACCACGCCCCCAGCAATCTACAGGAGGCATCCTAGAAACAAGGTTCACAAAATGGAAGCATGGAATACTGATGGTAAAATAATAATACATGTTTTTTCTAATAAAGGAAAAATAATCAAACCCAGCCAGAAATGTTTTACAAGAACTAAAACTAAGATTCCAAAGTAAAGTGTGGAACCTGAACGATTCCTGACCACACCCATAGCTCCACAAGCCCTGCCCCTTCTGGGCTGGTAGCTATGTACAGTAATTGGCCCATGAAAAGCATTCATTCTGAGGGACCCATTGGAGGGAGAAAGATTGATATCCCATGAAAGAAAGAGAAACAAGGCCAACTTTACCTTATTTTCCTTTTTTTATATTATACTTTGCTTTTTTATTAAAAGAAGATTGCCTAACTGGTACCTTAATGCTTGCTCCTGTTTCCGAATCATTGCTGACAAAGATCTCTTCATGGAAGCTTGGAACAGCATGAAATTAATTTTTGCAAGAAGAGAGATTAAATGAACTAGATCCCTTACATTTAAAGTCAAAAATAGACTACACTTAATTTTCAAACTCTTATGTCATCTTCAGTTGATGGGAAAAGACTTAATTATTTGGATAATAAACATGTTCCTACTGGCTTTAAATGTAAAGGTGAATTGTAAAATGATTTGGTAAGGCACACTTATATGAATCAGGCCTCGTCCCTGGAAGGGTCAAAACCATCGGAGAGCCAATGGGGTCAGGCCTGTTGATGATCAGAACTGGTGTGGTGCTGAAGCGTCACCTGCTGCACAGCAGCATTCGGGTGCCAATTTGAGGTGGCCCATGCAGGTAGGTGCGTGGAACGTCTTGTCTCTCCAGCATGATGATCATCTTCTTCTGCTGCTGGAATAGCTTTGTAAACTCCGCATTTCAGTGGCAGCACTCTCTGAGGTGCGCAGAACTGGACTGGCCATATCTCTATATGTGGGCATATCTTTTATTGCACTCTAATGGCTGTCATACTCAGGGAGTAGCTGTTGCTGTGGCAGATTGGCTCTTACCAATGGTGTCTGATATCACTCCTTTCAACGGGTAACTCTCTTGATGCCTTGTCTGTTGTCTCAGTGTAGGGATACATTTTATTTGCAGCTTCGCTCTGTGGTTGATGGTTGCCAGTGAGGTGACACTCCTCTGGTCATGTGTGATTTCAATGCGACCACTGGCAATGACTGGGATGGATAATAATAATAATAATTCATTACATTTATATAGCGCTTTTCTATGATGATTGTGTCGGTCCCCATGGGTCTGGCGGCTATGGTGAAAGTGGCTCCATGTTCCTTGACTTTGCAAAAGGTCAGGGGCTACAGCTCACTGGATTCTGGTTCCAGTGCCCTGAGTCGCATCGTTGGAAATGGTACTACAATATTTGTGGTGCGGTGAAGGAGATCAATCACATCCTCGTGGGCAGATGCTGGAGGTTCTTACAAAACTACACAATCTACAGAAGTGCCGAATTTGTGAATTCTGACCTCACACTTGTTGTTGCTACTCTGAAGATCCCGCTTAGGTCCAGTAGGCTATCACCTACTAGGAGAATGAGGTTGGACCTGGCCAGACTCCAAGATCAGGCTGTTTCTAAAGAGTTTGTATGAGGAACTTATAGACTTGAGTGTGACTGCTGATCCTTATGTGATGTGGGAGACCTTCCGAGACAAGTCCCTGAAGATTGCTAAGGGTTGTGTTGGTGTTATCAGTGTGCCCAGAAGAAGGTATTTCATTTTGCAGGGCACCAAGGATATCATTGAGAGGAGTCACTGCGCATGGCTTGATGGCAACTCCGGTCTGTACCAGGAACTGAAATGGACAGCTGCAAGGGCTATGAGGGCAGATAAGGAGGTATTTGCCTACAGAGGAATTGAAGCATTACACACATCTGAATCTGTTCCTCGGAGAGTTGCAGTCAGAGCAGATAATGGAACAGTCCTTACAAATGATGCTGCAATTGTGACCTGCTGCCTTGGCTACTTTGGACAGCTGTTTAAAGCTGGTCCTCTGGCTAAAATGTTGGACATCTCTGGGTGCACTGTTCTTGAGGCTGATCCTCCAATTAGCTGTGAAAAACCCAGTCTCACTGAGATTGCACAGGTGGTGAACCAGCTGAATGTGGGGAAGGCTACAGGGATCTGTGGTATCCAGGATGAACTTCTCCAGACTGGTGGTAAGGCTGTCCTCCTGGCATTGCAAGCAATCCTTGCTTCCATTTGGGAGACAGGCATCATCCCAACTGACTGGAAAACAGGACTTGTTGTCCCTATCGGGAAGAGAAGGGTGATTGCCTGGATTGCAGCAACTTCAGGGAGATAACATTGCTCTCGGTGCCAGTAAGGTCCTTGCTAGGGTCATCCTCAATAGGATCTGTGATCACTTGCTCACCTACCAGTGACCTGAGCAGTCTGGGTTTACACCTAAGAAGTCTATCATTGACCGTATCCTGGCACTGAGGATTCTCATAGAGCACAAACATAAATATTGGCAGAGTTTCTTTGCAGACTTTGTCAATTTTCTTAAAGCATTTGACTCAGTTGATCGAGCTGCCCTGTGGGACATCCTGAGACTTTGTGGAAACCCCCCAAAGTTGCTGGATATCATAGCAGGCCTGTACACTGATACTGTAGTAGCTGTGCAGAGTGGAAGCAGAACCTCCGCATTTTTCCCAGTTAATTCTGGGGTTCGTCAGAGGTGTATTCATACTCTTACTCTGTTCAGTGCTTGCATGGACTGGGTGTTGGGGAGGGTCGTGGGGTCCAGTGGCTGTGAGGTATCTGTTGGTGAAGAGAGATTCACTGATCTTGACTTTGCCAAGGATGCTGTGAGGAGTCTGAGTGTTTGGGCCTGCAAGTGTCCTGGATTAATGTCAATTTTACAAAAATGCAAGGAAGCTTTATGGGCCAGTCCTTTCTTGGGAGGATTTTCAAAGATCAGGTTAGCGGGAGAATTGACCAGAGTTTCATTGATAAGAACAGCATCTTGCATACTTATGACTTTCTTGTTTGTTCAAAATTGTACTTGTACATGCCTTTCAAATGGGAGAAAATGCCGACAAGAATAAAACTGAACATATTGCTGTGCCTGAGCTGTCTCATGGGTGAATGTCAGAGGAAGTGTCCAGGAGGTGTGTGTGTGCCAGGAGCTGCAGAGCAACAACTAGTGGGAGACTTGCAAAGGCATGCTGTTTTTGCCATTATATGGATGGATATCCCAAAGAGAGCTGACCAGAAAGAATTGAGTATAACTAAAGGTTTCTCTGCCACCTGAAACTACCGGGTTGTATTGATTTGTAATGCCACATGCTGTCTGCTTTACACGACACTAGTTATAATAAAGCTTATCTATAATATTATTTTATTAATTTTAATATTATTTTATTATTATTATTATTTCTAAACATATAATTACCACTTTCTTGCCTGTCTAATTTCCTGGGGTTATAAATACTGTATAAAAGCAAGGAAAAGTGCTGAACCTGACAGTGTGGTAAGAGTGTGGGATTCAAGACATTTTGTTAAGGTCTACATAATAAAGAGTATAAAGTGGAGAATAGGGTCACCCCATAACTCTAACACAAAAGACAATCCCACATTTTGGGAAAATATCAGCTTTGCTCAAGTAACAATGATCCACGGGTTGATTTGATTAATTATTTAAGATAATCTGTTTTTGCTGCCCAGTATATCCTAGGAATTGTTCCTTTGGGAATGGTCAGTTTAGCTCTGAGCTTTGTTTCTCCTCTTCAATACAAAATACCATACCATGCCATTTTCTATGCCTGCTTAATTCTAAACAGGGTGGCCAAGCCTATCCCAGCAGGCATAGGATGCAAGGTAGGAACAATCTAGTGACAGAGCACTAGTCCATCACAGTGTGACCACACCTACACACAAAGGCCAATTTAGGCTCACCAAATCCACCTAACCTGCATGTCTTTAGGCTGTGGAAGGAAACCGGAGCAGCCAGATGAAAACCCATGCAGACACAGGGAGAACATACAGACTGGAGGACCAGGAACATGAACCCTGGTCTCCTAATTGCGAGGCAGCAGCGCTACTGCTAAACCACCATGCCACCCAATATACAAAATGGTATCATTAAATCATTTAAAGAACAATGCCCAATGAGCTTGATGAGCAACCGAATAATATTGTGGACATCACCTGGCCATAGCCACAAAACAAACCCACAGTTTTCATCTGCTGAAATAGACAATATGCTGTACTAATGGGCAAACCTTAAGATTACCATAGACATGAACATCTATACCCATCTCAATAAACATCACCTTGTTACTGTTGTGATCAAATTTTATTGAATGAAATAAATACAGAAAATGGACAAATGCAACTCAATTTAAATCAAACACATAACAGTGTCCATACCCCTCAACTGGCACTCTTCTAACATTCTACCTTCCATTTTGTACAAAATTAAGTAAAAGAGAGCCTACAGTGGTAATGGTGTCTCTGTTTTTCTTTTTGCTACACAATGAAGGAGACACTTTGCTTTAGTCAGGAATTTTCACGGGCTAGCTTGAACATACTTGGAAAATCTATCTCTGCTGTGGTTAGCATAGCCACCTCACAGTCTCCATGTTCTGTCTTTGAATCTCAGCCTGATATATTGACCATGTGAAGTTTGCGCAGTTTTTCTGTGTCTCTGCCTGTGTGTTTTCCTCCCATATGCCAAAGAAATACATTTAAGGTTGTTTGATGACTGTAAATAAGACCAGTATATGTATTTTGTGAATGTGCTCTAACCACATTCAGAGTTAGTTCCCACCTTGACCCTAGTGCTGCTGGGATGGTCTGCACCTAGCAAACCCAAGTCTGGATCTACCATTATGGTGATTTGGGTGCACACCCAGGGAACTTGCTGTTTTGGTGAAATTGATAACTGACATTTAAAACAAACATAAGCAAAATGATGATGTGAACAAACTGCAAACACTAAAGTTGTGACTAATGAGTCCATTCAGTTAAGTCAGGAAAAGGCTAATCTTGCTGCTCATAGCAGAAATGTGCAGTCAGATTCTGTGGCACTCCGTAACACCAAAACAGACATGAGCAATAGTGTCAAGAACAATGATGCCACTGCAGGAAATAAGACGCACCAGACAACGGTAAACATAAACAAACCATTTTTTATTTTACTTGGTACAAATATGCGACCCCGTAACTTTATGTTATGTATCACCTTTTTGCAGAAAAGTGGTATAGGCTTTTAAAAAAAAGTTTAATTGATGGTATCAGAAGAAAGTTGATTTCCTGTAGATGTGGTGTTGCTCTTTTCAATTTGTTTGTTATCCATCCATCCATTATCCAACCCACTATATCCTAACTATAGGGTCATGGGGGTCTGCTGGAGCCAATCCCAGCCAACAAAGGGTGCAAGGCAGGAAACAAACCCTGAGCAGGTTGCCAGCCCACAGCAGGGCACACACACACACACACACACACACACCACGCACACACTAGGGACAATTCAGAATCACCAATGCACCTAACCTGCATGTCTTTAGACTGTAGGAGGAAACCGGAGCACCCAGAGGAAACCCATGCAGACACAGGGAGAACATGCAAACTCCACACAGGGAGGACCTGGGAAGTGAACCTTGTTTGTTATATTCATTGTAATACACTAATGAACAAAAAAGGTGGGTGAAATTGACCTGATGTAAAGCTTTGGAGTTTTGTAACATTCATAAAGTGTTAGAATTTGTGTGTGCCTGGTGGGATAGTGAGGTGAGAGTGACCTTTTGAACTCTGAAAAATAGGGACTTAATGGGGGTTCTAATTTGGCCTTGATCAAGCCTGATCTAAATAAGGGGTTTAAAATTTGGATGGATGGACAGTTCTGACTTTAAATATGCTCTTAATTGTCAAACAAGAACAATTCAAGTGAGTTCATAAATAACTTAATCATATTATGAACACTAATTTTCACAATGAAATAATAAAGAACAAAGATGGCAAACAGTGCAGATGCAGGATATGAAGACATATCTTAAAGACAGAAAGTTTTTGAGCCGTCATAGTCTAGAAGCGCCACCCACTATAACTCAGTGAGAATTACACCAACAATGCAGGCTGCTTATTGCTTTAAATAAACCAAGTAGGGGAAATGATACTTCCAAATTATGCTTAGACTTGACAAGACCTGACCCAGCTTTTGAGAAACTGCAGCAGAAGAAGCGGCTGTGCAAGCTAATGCATATGTCATGTTGCCCTCACAAGGTTTGTACCCTTTCAAATTCAGGAAACAGTTTTAAATATAATAGCGATGTCATCTTTCCTATTAGGAGTTATTCACGAAGCTGTCTTCGTTTCTGGAATATCAGGTTAATACAGTTCCTCTTTCTAGTCTAATGAATTTAAGAAGATATTTAATTATGAGCTCTCCTTACCTTAATTGCATTTTTAAGTTGCAGCTCAAATCTTTCATTGCTTCTGGCTATGATCCTCATAGCACAATACTATAGTTGCCTGCCACTGCTTTCTATTTGTTAATAGTGGGGTATGGGGGGCTGTAGTCAGAGTGTGGATTTTTAAACTTTAGTACTGGGTGACAGGGCCTTAGGTTTTCTGAATGTTTTTAATGCCAGGATATTTTTTGTTATTTAGTAAAGCATGGCAGATGGTGCAAGGATCCAACTATAGTGATTTGAATAAAAGTCCATGCAAGATGGTGTGAGAGATGAGTGTGCTTACATGAATCTTGTTTGCTTTTGCCATATGAAATATTTCACTTTTGCACAAATTCTTTTAACAGTGGTTTTATTAATGATTTTGATTAGCAAATAAATTAATACGTTAGGTATAATGTGATAGGGAGCAGTATGGTTGCGCAGTTGTCAGCGGTGCTGCCTGGGTTTGTTTGGAGTCTTCATGTTGTTCCTGCCTATGTGAGGATTTTACTCTGGGCGCTCTGGTTTGCTTTCCACATTCAAAATACATTTGTTTCAGTTTAATATATGGTTCAAAATTGGTGAAAAAGCGAGTGTCTGTGCACACACAAGTGTGCCCTGTGATGGACTAGTGCCCTGTGCTGGTCTGGCTCCTGCTGTGTTGTTTGATTCTGATAGGAATGGCTCCATTCCCAATGATTCTATACTGAAATACAGTAAGTGCAGAAAATGAATAAACATGTTCTGAATTTCTCTTGGGACTGATAAAGTTAATCTAATCTAATCTATTCTGTTATTATGGAGAATTCATTTTGTGTGTTATCTTTATATTGTGATGCTATAACATATACAAAAGCTAATAATTGTAGAACAACCGAGGGTATAGGAATGTATGTTTTGAGCAGTCTCTTGCATTTCATTGAATCAATAGAAATTTTATTCTTATTTTTGCTAATAGGCCTTGTCTCGTGAAATTCTGTATATGCTACAATTTCTCAGTTATGCTCCGTGGCTTCTGTATCTAAGCCCTTGGATACTAAAGTTAGAGTTTTTGGGACAAATTAAGATGTGTTGTTGTAATATTTCTATTTTGTTTTTTTAATGTTTTCTGGGTGGCTTATAAATTTCAGGAATGCTACACATTAAATCAAAAGTTTAATAATAATAGATACATGTATGTAACTTGTAAACTCCTTTGTATTTGCAAAATGTTCTAACACCTAATATTCTGTCACACCCTTTTCACACACCCCTATTTGAGTTTGTTGATTCATAGTTGTTTCCTATTTTTCAATGGCACAGATGACCCAGCAATGACTTGACAAATTAATCATAGCCAGCATAAGACTTTTTGAACTGCTAGCAAATATTCAGTAGTCACTGTGGTTTACTTTGTAAATTAACCTTAATTTAAAAAAAAATCTATTGCTCCATTTTGGTGCTGATCTACTCCAGGTCAACAGTTAACCAATGTTAATTTATTATTACCTTCCAAGTTACCTGATTTTGCTAGCAGTTCCTGTGAATAAAGGATGAGAACCAAAATTTGGGAAGAGCAGATGATAGAATGAAGCCACAATGTCTAGACTTGCTGCCTTGCATTTTCAAGAATCTGGTTTTCATTCTCGCATTGGTCATTGTCTAAATTGGCATGCACTTCTTATGTGTAGTACCGACAGTGAAAAAATGCAGTATATCCTGAAAATGAGAGTTGAAAAAAATAGACCAGGAAATGCTCAAAAGACAAAGTTCAAAAGAATAACAGAAAAACAAAGCTAATAACAAGAAATCAAATAATCAAACAGAATACCAAAACCAAAATAAAAATTAAAAGAAGTCAAAAAACAAAATGCTAGGGTAAAAGGCAAAAGTATTAAATCAAAAGTTGGCGAAAGAAACAAGAGGCATTTTTGTCACTTTCTTAATATCTTAATACCAAAATGTAGGCAGAACAAAATGATGTCACATGACTCAGGCTAGATAGATAGATAGATAGATAGATAGATAGATAGATAGATAGATAGATAGATAGATAGATAGATAGATAGATAGATAGATAGATAGATAGATACTTTATTAATCCCAAGGGGAAATTCATAATTAAACGTGATTAGTAGCCAGCATAACAATGAAAATGACACAGCAATCAAACAAAAATAAATCCATCCATCCCACTATATCCTAACTACAGGGTCACAGGGGTCTGCTGGAGCCAATCCCAGCCAACACAGGGTGCAAGGCAGGAAACAAATCAGGGCAGGGCACCAGCCCACCACAGGGCACACACACACCAAGCACACACAAGGGACAATTTAGAATCGCCAATGCACCTAACCTGCATGTCTTTGGACTGTGGGAGGAAACCGGAGCACCTGGAGGAAACCCACGCAGGCACTGAAGGAACATGCAAACTCCACCCAGGGAGGACCCGGGAAGCGAACCCGGGTCTCCTAACTGAGAGGCACCCACAAAAATAAATAATAAAATAAATGGAAGGCCCCCAGGACAAAAGTAAATATGGGCAAGAAATTGAAATGAAGTCAATAACTAAGTGAGGGACAAAATTGAAAAATACAAAATAATTGTGCATTAGACACAAAACAAGAGATAAAAAATGTAGTCAAAGAACTTTATAAGAAGTCAAATAACCATAATCATAATAACAATCAACAAACTTTCAGAACTATCCACAATCTTGAATTTGTTCTGCAACGCCATCTGTATGATGAAGTCATCGATCCTTGACCTCTGGCCATGTCTCCTAGCAGTGTGACACCTCATTATTGCAGCTGGCACCACACAATGGCAGTGTCCACAAAATCAACATAGCAACGTAGAAAATAAAATTAATTAAAATTAACATTTCTAACCTAAAATGAGACAGATAATAAAATCAATCTCTTCATGTTTCCAAATGCTTAAAAAAACACTTTAAATGCTACAAAAAATGTATCTAACAAGGCAACAAAAATTGTTAGCCATATCATAAATAATATGCACAAAATAATTTATAAAATCATGATATAACTGTTTTTCTCTTGGTAGTCCAGTTTCTTCACACATTTGAAAGTTGTGGGGGCAAAAGTATTTAACAACTCTACATAAGTGCATTGTGAGTGAATATTCAGGATTGATTCCTGCTTGGCATCCAGTTATGTCTGGACAGACTTTGGATCCATTCAGACCTTTAATGAAAAAAGCTGGTTCAGAAAGTGCATAGATAAATTTTGAACAGTGGGCATCAACGTAAGTTAACACAGAATTCATAAGATTATGCCAGGGATGGAAAAAGGAACAGACACAATGAAAACATAGAGCAACAGAGGGATGATTCAAAAATCAAGGACATAAATTTGTGGGGGTTATTACCAAAGCCAAAATACCAAAGCAAATAAAGCTCAATGTGCAATGTTTAAAACTGAGTCGAAAAGCATGTCAAAATTCAAGTTACTGTAAAACACACCACTAACACTAGTAAAAGTCTTCTGTTTAAAACCAAAATCTTGGAAACCCAGGAAGTGCACAGTCCTCACATCATACCATCACAACAGTGATGTCATGTATTATGAGTCCCTATTGTCACATATTAGCAACAAAGCTAGCAACAGTGCACAAAAACCATCAAAAATGGCAGTGCAGGTGAAAATCCAAGACAGCAACATGTTAAGATGTGAGATATCATAATCAACAGAACAATAAAATATTTGGGCTCCTCACAGTTCAAAAACCCTTCTGAAAAAATAAGCAAAATGTGTAACCAGAGAAATATTTAAAAGTGTTCAAAATAATGACAAAGGTGAGTTTCAATATCAGGATTTGAATTAGGGTTATTGGTTAAACCCTAGCCTGCAAATGTAAAGATTTTTAGTTACTATATAAAACAATGAATTTAATTAAGTGGAGTTAGTTTTAATTACTGTATGTTTCAACCATGAATATGAGAGAGAGAGGTCAAGAGCGTGCGCTGATACAGTCCGTTGCTGCACCCACCACATGACAAACCACTTCAGGATCCCAGATTAGGACAAAGTGCAGCCATGCAACAGGTGACACCTCAGCATCACACTAGTTCAGATGGAGTGGAACCAGTGTGAATTTTTTTACAGTGGCTGGAGTGCCAGTTCTGCCACCAACCCAAGGTTTTTCCCTGCAGGTTGGAGGGCCTACATGCAGAGCTAGATGCAGATTAACGTCATACCCAGGATGGAGCAATTGCAGGTTAAGAGCCTTGCTGAAGGGCCCAATGGAGTAGAGTCACCTTTGACGTTTACGGGATTTGAACCGGCAAACTTCCGATTGCCAGTACAGATCTCTAGCCTCAAAGCCACCACTCCGCCCTTGAATATGGTTGGAAAAAAAAGTATATTCTGTGAGCATAATGTGGATTTCAACGATAGATAGATAGATTTCTTGACACACTTCTGCTGAACAATTCATTGGTTGAAAGTCCTCAGTGTTAGTGTGTCAGAGAGAGGATGTGCAGCATTGGTCATAATGGCACTCAGTTTCATTTTCATTATCTCCTCCTCTACTACCTCCAGGGGGTCCAAAGTGTGTCCTATAACTGAGCCTGCCTTTTTAATTAGCTTGTTGAATTGGTTGGCACCTCTCTTAAGGTGGTGTTGCTGGCACACACACCACAGCGTGCAAAATTGTAGAAAATGTTTGGGTTTCTAAAATACAGTTGAAATAAGGTGAATTTTCATGTGTGGTCTGAACATTATGACCAATGGATCATCATAGTCTGGCTGAGGGAAACAGCTCCACAGAGTAGGAATCATAAAAGTGAATGAACAAGGATGAGTACTGGAGCTGAGTTTTTGGGTTTTTATGTAATAAAGAGCATTGAAAACTTTGCAAAATATCTGAAGAGTTTTTAAGAAGACTGAACAAAGACACAGCTTCAGACTTTCACCACATTCCACTTAGATCAGCCTTAGCCCACGCAATTGTACATTGTAGATTGTCCATGGAGTTGAACAGCCATTTGACCTACTGATTTCATCTAGATTTTTCTACTGACTATACACAGTACAGGTTAGTTGTCTCCAGAATGCGTAGTGGACTGAAATTTGTTCCTTCCATGCCAACTGTCCATAGTTTAACCAACTCATATATCACTATATTTGAATATGCATAATACAGTATTTATATCTTTTAAGAATCGAATTTAAGATTATGAATGGGTGTACTAAGGAGAGTGAGCAAGATGACATCTCTTTAAGGTCTACATGAAGTGCTAGTCATTATTAAGATGTAGACCAAGATGATACAAAAACATGCAGTAGCGCGTGAAAGTGTGAAAATAATCACAGTTTTTAAAAGAAAAGAACAGAAAACAGGAAGAAGGTGATACACAGTTGAAGCAAATAATTAGGCAAAGGATATTCTAAAAAGCACCAAAGTTTAACAACTCATAGAAGTTATGCACAACATATCTAAAAATGAATAATAAACAGGTCAAAGTTCAGGACTCAAATACACTTGAGCACAAAGGCATATGGTTTTCCCCACTTTTATGTCTTCCTCTCCTACTACATGACTGCTCCATTATCAGAATAGCCTAACTAGAGACACAGACAGGAGGGGGCAAGTAGCAAATAGCAGGCAAAAAGAAGACAGCCCAATCATAAAAGAAATTACTTTAGTGTCAAAAGGTCAAAATGTTCACAAAAAGGTACATTTAAAATAAACATAGATTGTAATAAACACATGGAATAAATCAAAGTACAAGTAACAAAAGAAAAGCAAAATCCTAGCTATTACATGAATGACACAGTGTTTATGTGGAGTGATGGCTCATCCATTTCCACCACAGCAAAGCACTCACTGCCTTGTTCAACTCCTTACCTTCCATTAATCAAACATTTGTCATTTCCTCACCGCAGCTTGTGGTAGTGATGCATCTTAAACCGACTCTTGGGGTCAGGAGCAGTTTCATAAATTTCTGAGGCCAGCAAGATAAGGAACTAAGTCCTCTGGTCATCCCTAAAAGTAATGGATTCTTAACACTGTCATAACTCTTAAAGGTCCAGGTCAGAAATGCAACTTCCAGGTTACCCACACTGATCAAGGGACAGCATGATTACATGCTCCCTTTGTGGGACCATATGCTTTCAAGGTGCTGGCAGTCACTGCCACCTATTGTGGCTTCACTCATTTTAGGAGAGTGTCAGACACCACTGTTGGCCCCAAGGGCACAAACTCTCAACATCCTGGGGACGTATAAAATGCTTCTGCCTAGGTCTACACACTCTGTCTTTACCTTATTGGAAGTTGTTGACCATCCAAAACACACATGAAAAGCAGACTGCCCCTGCCAGCACCCATCTTGTTGCATGGCCATTAGGTGTTTCTATCTACCAGAGCATTGATGAGCCCTGATCTTGTCCTTCCTTGCTTTTTTCCTGCTGAGCACATCCCTCATTTGTTGGGCCACTGTTCATAAGGTTTCTATCTCTGTATACATAATGAGAAGATGATTCTATGCTCAGTATGGTATTTGAGAGATTTATTGAATTACTGTATTTTATGTTTTATTTTGTAAATTATAGTTGTAATTCTGGAAATGTAAATGATTTGAACAGTGGTTAGCACTGCTGACCCTTTCACCGAGTTCTTTCTGTATACATGTTTTTCAGGTCCATTCAAAAGACAAATGTGTTAAGTTAATTCAGTTCACCAGTCACAACCCACATGAGCAACATCAGGCCTAAGCCATTCCGCTACAGGACATATTTAGATTTGTGTGTGTTTGCCACCAAAAGTCCAGGGCTAGGTCTCTCTCCGTTACACTAATATCTCATCCTGTTAGGTTAATTAGCCCAGTATGAGTGTGCTAAGCAAATATTTATTTATTTATTGTATTTAATTTTTCAAAAACAGAACATTACACTGGCATTCAACAGATCAAGCATATTGTAATAATATACCAGGTGCAACTATTTAGTTTAAATTAATTACAATGAGAGCAAAGGAAAAATAAAAAGCAACAACAGCAGAAAATAGACAACAAACAAAAACAAGATTTAACCCCACAGTCAAAAGAAAGAGTAAAAAAGAAAGACCCAGGCAAAATGGAAAAACAGTAACAAAACACATCTATCTTTTTGATAAATTGATTATTGACATTAGAGAGTCTATCACAGGTCCAGTGTGCTTATTCTAAAATAATGTTAATGAATTCTTAGCATATTTTTTAAAAATGTTGGGCATATCCTCTAAGAGAGAATTTGATTATTTTCTAATTTGAGATGATATAGAATATTGCTTTCCCACTGAGTTATAGAACGGGGGGTTGGAATTCTTCTAGTTGAGAAAGTCTGCATGCTATTAGTGTGGTGTCAGCTTTTACAATCGACTTCTCCATATGCACTTTAATGCCATCACGGTGGACACCAAATATTGCTGTTAATGGATTTGGAATGATTGTTACACTGAGGCTGAGATTTGAAAAGCATGTGAAGATTTTCGTCCAAAATGATGTTAATTTAGTGCATTCCCAAAGCATGTGGCCTAGTGATGCTGGAGATAGATGGCAGCACTTACTGTATAAGTTGAGTCTTGCCCTGGGTACATTTTGTAAAGTTTTAAGGGAGAGAAATGGGATCAATGAAAAACCTTTAGTTGAATTATGGAATGCTTGCTGCAGATAGAACTGGAGTGTATTCTATGTAAGGCTGAGTTCCACTCCCTTTCTGAGATGCTGTTTGAGCGGTCCTTTTCACACCATTCTCCAGGATCTTTAAGAGGGAGATTCTTTGAAATGGTTTTCTATATTATTGAGATACTGAGTTAATAGATCTTAATTTTGTGTGATTTTGTTTATGCTGATATTTTATCATTACTGAGGCTGGTAGCCAAATACATTGCAAAACACAGTGTCTCTCTCCCTTTCTGTCAAAATGGTGTCTCAAAATTGTAAATTTCTCTTTCTCATTTAAACTAAACTTAAGGTTTCCCAAGTTCCTCTTAACCCAGGGATGATTATTTCCTTTTTATTTCTTCATGGAAATCTATAATTTATTAATATGAATTTTTAATTTACTATTTGGCATTTTATAGCAATGCCATTTTGATTTCTCAATTTAGAACTCCTGATATTAAGACACAATCATGAGTTGCTAATGGCTATGTTCTCACATTGTTAATCATGACTACCTTTAATCACCCCAGATCAATTGGGCTTTCATTTAAATTTTTAAAAACAATGTACATTTTGCTATAATCTTGCAGCCCTGATTACGATGTGCTCATCTGACTTACGATTCTCAGTCGTGGTTTCGTCTTTGTCTTTTCTCTCCTGTTTGTTTTCCTGGTTGCCATTTTGTGTTTGGTTTCCTGATCATGTCCTTTCTTTGTCCTTTTATTTTCTTACACTGACAGCCTTGCTGCCAGAATATTCGCTCCCTCATGTGTGGTTTACTGAAGGGTGTCTATTCCCTCTGCTGCCATCTGATTTTTCAAGTTTTCTTCCTTATAGCTCCAAAGGTCTTTTCTCTGCCACTTTCCCTGCCTACACATTCATACCTTGCTCTGCCTCATGTTGTTTGCTTGGGATCAGAGTCAACATGATCTGTATTCATGTTTCCCAACTCGGTGAGCTGATCCAAGGCCACTGACCCAGGAAAACGGATTTAAGTAGAAGCACATGTCTAGTAGTTGCTGCTCTTTATGTGCTTCAAAATCTCCCTCTCTCAGTGTCACTCTGCCCCTTCTTGCCGAAGGTTTGAATGGCCCAACCAGAATTTCCATATCAAAAATGCCACAGCTGTTGAGAAAGATTGAAACATGCAATGCACTGATGTACAAATAGGAAACCTTTATTTTATATCAGACTTCTCTATAGAAGAGTGCTTTATAAGAAAAGATTTTGAAAGGTTGGACCTGGTTGGGTCTGGGACTACAGGTCATTTGACTCTATTCAAGATGGAAATCTAACCATAAAAAGCCCAAGCATAATATACACTGGCACTGACAACTCTTCTGGTCATGCAAGTGACCTGGAACTTCCATTCCAGAGGATGTTATGGACCATAGTAACAAAGAGATATTGATACTCACATTGTAAGTAAAAGAGAGTTAGATTGGAGTCAGATGGGGTGGTCCAATATCTTATACATTGTTTCTTATGAGAATGAACAGCTGTTTTGGGAGTTCCCAACACTTCAAAACAGAGCTGGAGTACTGTAGTGACACCTCAGTCTGCGAGGGGGAGTTCTAGGAGGATAGCCATATGAATATCCTGTTGTGAATTTGAGATTTAGTGTCTAAGACGGGTTGTTTCTTGTTTTTACATGTTTCATCTATTTTTATCATCGTAATTTAATGTTGATGTTCTGTCAATAACGTCATCTCCATGGCATTTTGATATGTTGTCAAATTCATACACTAGCTGTGTTACCCATCTAAACCAGATTGAAATGTAAGTAATCAACATTGAAGTGCATCATGCAATGCATATGTCTCTGTTATATGCCGTTTGATATGGGATTCATAAAAGCAATGTTAATGTTTTTGATGTGTCATGTGTTGGAATGACAAATGCAATGCATTTTCTTACTCTAAATGTTTGTAATGTGCCATCTTTTGGAATGACAGAGACATAACAGCTGGATGGACACACAAAAAGAGACACAGAAATGTATCCTTTCATTAAGGTGGTTTGACATCTATGCTATGATATGTGAAGTCATCACATCGACAATATTTAAGATGCTGGTGCTTAAGTTCAGATGCCCTAGTTTTGGGAATGAAAATAAAAAATTTAGAGCACAGTGATTTTATTTGGAAAAAGTTTATTTTTAGGTATGTTTGGTATAAAACACCTGTTGCTGTCTTGTCAGTCATTCCATCCATATAAAACAATTAGAGTCCCAGTGGACCAATTTTGTTCCAAATTTAGTACACTTATTCATCAAGAAAATTTATTGAGAAAGTTCATTGAGATACAGTATCATGAATCGAGCACAGTAGCACATTTCTGAACTCTTCAAAAATCTTCTTAATGTATCTTAAAACAAGGAAATATTCTGTATAACCAGAGTTAGTGATAATGTTTCTTATTCAAGCTCACGCTGAGAGACAATATTACTACCTGTATATTTTTTCCTCTTTTATACATTTCGATAACCCTAGTGATGACCAAACAACTACCCAATGCACTTTATTAAAACTCCAACAGTATCATGTACATGAGCAGCTGATATGATTGAGAGTTCTTGGCCATGTGTGGCCTCAGCAGACTTAAACACATCATAAGGTACTTTTTTATGTTTAAGAAATATGAAGCACAATTAGCCATAGACCCTTCAAAACCAATAAATAGCAGCAGGACATCAAAAGGTGCTATTTTATTAACTTTACTAATATATGTAATTATATTCTAGTTTCAGTGTCATTTTTCACTCTGATTCTATGTTGCAAAAATATTTATTGAATATGTGATATCTACTAAAGTAAACTTAATAATAACTAAATTAACTAACTAAATAACTAAATTAGCCAAAAATGTTCAAACTTTCAAAACAATTAACAAAACCACCCGACTGCACCCAAATGCTATTATCATGGTTCCAGAATAGGCTTAGAAACAGTTTGTAGTTAAACTTGGGAGTAAAAAGTGGGGTGAGAAGACCACAGGAGCGGCAGTTTACTTCTTTTCCTTAGCTTATTTTTGTGCTTCTGCCTCACTTTTTGTGTTCTTTATTCTTAAACTAAGTCTGTCTTTTTATTTCTTTGGCTGGTCCTTAATGCCATTTTGGCTTTTGTCTCACAAACATTCTCTATCATCCACAATGTATAATTTTAGTTTTTAAAATGACTGAGAGCAGGCAGGTTAAGTGCTGTGGTTAGGGTCACAAAGTGAGTTAGAGGTAAGGACATTCTTTTTCTGTATAGTTCAGTTCCTGAGACACTAGGATATGGGGCCTGACAGACTATTATAACCATAGGCTAAGTGGTGGTTCTGAGGCTAAAGATCTGCACTGGCAATTGGAAGGTTGCCGGTTTGAATCCTGTAAATGCCAAAAGGGACTCTGCTCTGTTGGGCCCCTCAGCAAGGCCCTTAACCTGCAATTGCTGAGTGCTTTGAGTAGTGAGAAAAGCGCTATATAAATCAAATAATTATTATTATTATATAAGCCATGAATAAGAAACACACTCTGAATTACACCCCATAAGCGTAAATGGCCAAATTAGCCAGTAGTAAAAGTTACAGAATAGAATGAAACAGCTGCCAAATAAATATCTGGCATTTGAGTGGAATGATGAGTTGGATCCTTATACTCCAGGAGAGAGAAAATCTCTTTGCAAGGTTAAAAATAAGAGACTAGGGTGAGAAGAGTTAGAGCTCAAGGAGCTGTAGTACAAATAGTTAAAATCTCAATACCAGGATGCTCTAGTCTATAATGTTTTTGAAAATATGACGTCAACCTGCTGATAGGAGTGCTAGGAGTACTTCAGATCAGAATGTTAGAATATCAGGACAATTGTGACAAGAACAGGCCAATCAGTCCAAGAAGCTCTCCTATCTTAATTCCCTACTTTATCCAATGTAACACTGAGTCAAATTCTTGCCTCTCCCGTACTACTTTATAATTTATTCCACATGTCTATGGCTCTCAAGCATTTCTAACATTTGTGTGAAATGTACCCTTAATACATTTCAATCTATGTGTTCTTGTTCAAGAATTCATTTTAAAGTAGCACCCAGGCTTTACAGTACTAATTCCCTTTATAATTTTAAACTGAAAATGTTCTCCTTATAACATCCCCTTCAGTTCTGGAATCAGCCTACTTGCTCTTCTCTGGACTTTCTCTAGTACAGTTATGTCATTTTTTGTAACAAGGGGATCAAAACTGAACACAGTACTCCAGGTGAGGCCTCTCTATTGTGTTATATACAATTGCTCGAGCATACCTTGCGCACATCAGCTATATAACCTAACATCCTGTTAGCTTTCTTGATTGCTTCTGTCCAGTGTCTGGATGTAGTAAGTGAAGAGTTCACTGCCAATCATCAGTCCTTCTCATAAAGGGTACATCCAAGTTTTAAACCTCCAGTTGTTTATTCAAATCTAACATCTTACTACTTAATACTTTACATTTACCAGTGAGAGATAATGGTCATTGCTGTTAATTGGATATTTTAAATTGGCCCTGTGTGAGTGTGGGTGTTTGCCTTGGCATGCTCAGCGATGGACTGATGCCCTGTTCAGGACTATTTCAGGCATTGTGCCTGGTCTTGCTGGGATAAACTCTTACTCCTTTGTAATCCTGAAGAAATTTGAGAATGGGATGAGAATATTTCTGTGTAGATAACATTTAAAAATGGTCTCTTTCTAGAAACACTGAGTAGTTGGATGCCGTCTCAACCTAAACGTGTGCAAAGTGTAAAGGAGAAGGCCTGTTCACCAGCTCTCACACCAGAGGATGGCACACAAATTTACAAAAAGTAACAGTGGACATGTATGTTAGCACACAGAACCTAAAAGAAACACATGATGAATGTTCAGATTTAAGCTTTTTAAGATTTGCAGTGACCCATTAAGTTACATAGTTTGACTTCCTTTATATTAAAAATAGGCAATTCCTAAGGGTTCCAGAGAAAACCATCATGGCAGCATCCTTCCAAAAAAAAAATAAAACCCTGAAGTTATTGAATGGTTGGGTCAGATCACAATCAACCATGCAGTTTGGCTCTCATATTATAAATGTGCAGAAAGATATCACACCACTTAACCGCTGTGAAAGACAGGAAATACTTGCTTCAAAAAGACACCAAAGCCTAAAGCAAAAATAGCTATAAATAACTGTGAAAAAAGTACATTTCTGTAAATACAGCTTCGACAAGAGACATTCTCAGTCATCATTGAAAACAGAATGAAATGATTAAAGAATGAATTTACCAAGTAAGACACAATTCAATAAGGCAAAGTGCCTGTTTTGTAATGGATTGTAGCTGACTACAGTGGCTCCCATGCCAGCTCAAGGACATTGGGAAATCAGGTCATCTTATTACACAAAGCAGAAGCTTTCCAAACTTTGACTATTTTCACTAAACACTATTGATGTTAAAATGATTTGCGCCTTGCAAGCCCTCATTTATGCCCAGCACATAAAATAATTCATCAGCCTTCAGTCCTACCATGGTTTTGATCTGTGGCAGCTTTCTCTTGAAGACATTAAGTAGGGCACTATGATGCTCATTAAGCCCTCTTGTGCCCTTCATTTTCTTAACCCTGCTTTTTCCATTAACTAGTCAATGGGGGGGGGGGGGGGGGGGTGTCTTTAGTCTGTCTTGGCATTATTAGAGCCACTCTTAGATTAGACAGCACTTTATTGTAGAATAACTTAGATCTACACTGGGCCAATGTACAGATGCCAATCCCTTTGTTCCACACTTCTCTTGGAGTATGGACCACCTGGAGAAAACTCACATGGTCACAATGAGAATGTGTAGTGTATATACTGTAGTTAATGACAAAGTTGAGAGCTGCAGGACACCTGTAAAGAATGATGATCTAAGTAAAGAATCTGGCTGATATTTATCACCCAAATAAAAATTAGTAATGAAAAGAACTACCAAGATGAACACAGTAGATCCCTGATCTGGGGAAAGTGCAAAAATGGGGTGGTCCATTCCCAATGGGAAAGGATCAGGGAGTGTTTCAGCATGGTCCGAAGGGCCATAAGATGAGCTTGTTTTTTAGGTCATTTTGGTAAAATTCCCGACAGACTTCACTTCATAAGAGAGTGAAAAATCTGGGAGAAAGATTTAAAGACTGCTATCTAAAATGGGGAATTTTTGAGTAAGACTGAAACATGTGTCTCAGCAATGCTAGGTTATTTCCACATTTATCACACCAGTGAAGAGTGTGTCAGTCTTTCTGTTGGTATTGTGTCATTGTCATGATACTGTGGAGACATGAAGTAAGAATGTCATTGTACAACGCAAACCTGAAACTATTTCAGAGCCAGTTTAGCTAGTTTAGTTTTCAATCACCAAATGCTGGGCATAAAACAGGAATATTGTATTTCTAAGGAATATAGAAATCCCACTGTTTACTGGTATTTTTAGGTTCAGATTTATTATCTCTCTCTCTCTTGGCAAAGCTGGAACCTGTGAAAACAGAGGATAATATTCCTGATCTGCAAGTAGCAAAAGAAAAGAGATTTGGAAATAAAGGACCTCATAAATCTAGCTGAAAGAACAAAAGAAGACACCTTTGAGCAGGTTTTATTCCACACATAAAAACCAGGATTATGAAGGTAAAAACAAACAGAGTTACATGCAATGGAGATGAAGGTCAAATGTGTTCTTACATTGATCCCATATTCTTAAAGACTCATGTTACTTGATTAGATATAAATGAAGATACAGAGAATAGGAGGTGAAATGTGGTTAGTGCTGAAATAGAGGAATTGTAGCAAGTAAATGAGTGTTTTTTTAAATCAATTTCTCCAGTTTTTTTCCTACATATCAAAAGACATGTGTTTTACATGAGCTGACAATTCTAAATTGGCCCCAGTATGAGCAGCTAGTCTACGTTTTTTACCAAATTTCACCCATGCTGCTGGAATAGGCAACCCTAATACTGGATAATTGGATTAGAATATGGATGGATGAATGAATTCACAGGCCTTTAACATTTCACTCATTGTGCTTCTTTTCAGTATATATTAATATCTGACAGATATGATATTTTTGGCCTAGCAGTTAAGGTATAAAAATAATGTCAATTCAATATGTACTGCTGACATCTTGTGCGATGCTGAGCAAGTTACTTAATCTGCAAGTGAGATCATCCATCCATCCATTATCCAACCTGCTATATCCTAACTATAGAGTCACGGGGGTCTGCTGGAGCCAATCCCAGCCAACACAGGGCACAAGGCAGGAAACAAACCCCAGGCAGGGCGCCAGCCCACTGCAGGAGATTATTTTAAATAAAAATATAATGATGCCATTTATTCTGTTCTTTTAAATGTTTTCACGTGTGACTGAATTTTAAACAATTTTTACAGATTTTATTCCTATGTTTATTTTTATTTCAATCTCTTATGCGTAAGAAATTAGTCCTTTGTCCGTGCTACGTACAATAGTAAAAGAATTTAACAAGAAACGTAAGATGTACAAGTACGTGCAGTGGGCTGGCGCCCTGCCCTGAGATTTGTTCATGCCTTGAGCCCTGTGTTGGCTGGGATTGGCTCCAGCAGACCCCCGTGACCCTGTAGTTAGGATGTAGCGGGTTGGATAATGGATGGATGGATGGATGTATGTGGTCTAGCTGTGAAAACACCCGATCCAAGTTGTTTCCTGGTTCCCAGGTAGGCTCCAGCACTGCAACCGTGAATCTGATTCAGCAAGTTAGATAATGGATGAAGAGTTGTAAAGGCAATAGACTATCAACCACAAGTCAGTCAGTCAGTCATTATCCAACCCACTATATCCTAACACAGGGTCACGGGGGTCTGCTAGAGCCAATCCCAGCCAACACAGGGCACAAGGCAGGAACAAATCTCAGGGCAGGGCACCAGCCCACTGCAGGGCACACACACACACCAAGCACACACTAGGGATAATTTAGGATCGCCAAAGCACCTAACCTGCATGTCTTTGGATGGTGGGAGGAAACCCACGCAGACACGGGGAGAACATGCAAACTCCACGCAGGGAGGACCCGGGAATCGAACCCAGGACTCCTTACTGCAAGGCAGCAGCGCTACCACTGCGCCACCGTGCTCAACCACAAGTGTGCTTGTATAATCCTAACTGGTGACTCACTGTGTGATTCTGAGCAACTTTCTTAAACTTCCAGTGATCCAGCTATAAAAAAAAAATATTTGCAGATGACTGTAGTTAAGCTCTGTTCTTGTGAAGCATATAGCGTTTACTGTAAACAAGTGCTTTATAAACCAAAGGATGTTTATTTGGCTAGTGGTGTATTCTAATTACTAAAGTTTTGAACCACTTCACTTCCTAATACATAGATTATAATTAGACTTTTGGACTACAACTGTACTTGAACACCATAAAAAGACAACTTATAAAGTAAAAGTCTGAACTGCTGAGTACAGTACACTGTCCTCCAAACCATTTGTGCTTTATCTGTTTTGTTTAATCGGCTAAAAACACAGATACCAAAGGAAATAAAACATAAAATGTAGTTGGTCACACATATCAAACATTGATAGCCAATTTCTACAGGTAATGAAACACATTATTTAATTCTATGGTTTGACAGTGCTATCATTCTAGGTTTAGGTTTTTGTTTTTTTGTTTTTATTTGAGTGCACCGTCCAATTGTTTTGTGAACCAGAACAGATCAACATTTCTCAGACCTTCACCTTTCTCTTTTCAAATATTTAACAGAAACAGATGTAACGGGATAGACACACAGGTGCAAATGTGAGCTAGTCATCTGATGGTTGGCTCACTTTGCCCTGCATTCTACTGATTAAGGTAAAAGAAATCATGAAGAGTTCTTTATCGTTTTTTTATTTATTTGCCATATATGCAACTTCTTGTATTAGGAATTTGTTATTTTTCACATACCCCTTGGGGTCAGAGCACATAGCACCACTGGAACAATTGCTGGTTAAGGGCCTTGCTCAAGGGCCCAGCAGAGTACAATCCCTTTCAGCAGTAACAGGATTCAAACTGGCAACCTTACGGATACCAGCGCAAGATCCTTCACCTCAGAGCCACCACTCTATTTTTAAGTAATAAGGTAACAAATGCTAAAATAAGAAAAACGTTAGATATAGTTACTGATGCAGCAGAACGTGTATTTTCAGAGCACAAAATTACAAATAACAGCATAATACATAAAATAATGGGAGGTACGGTGATGCAGTGGTAGCACTGCTGCCTCGCAGTTAGGAGACCCGGGTTCACTTCCCGGGTCCTCCCTGCGTGGAGTTTGTATGTTCTCCCCATGTCTGTGTCGGTTTCCTCCAGGTGCTCCAATTTCCTCCCACAGTCCAAAGACATGCAGATTAGGTCCTAAATTGTCCCTAGTGTGGGCTTGGTGTGTGGGTGTGCGTGTATGTCCTGCAGTGGGCTGGCACCCTGCCCAGGGTTTGTTCCTACCTTGCGCCCTGTGTTGGCTGGGATTGGCTCCAGCAGACCCCTGTGACCCTGTGTTAGGATATAGAGGGTTGGAAAATGACTGACTGACTGACTGACATAAAATAATATAAAAAAACAAAAGCATTTTGCATGTTACTAGAGGAATTAACATTTCTATAATAAATGTAAAGACATGAAGGGATGCAACATTTTCTAGGAGTTGACACAGTCTCTACACCACCTTAAGTAACTACCATAATATTGTATGCCTGTTTCAAGTTAAAATTCCCATAAAGTATAAATGTACTTGGTCTGGAATTGAAGTTAAAAATATACTGTTTCACTTTTAGAAATCCATATCATTCTTGAAGTGTAAACAAACTCTTTATCTGATTTCTGTTGCATAAGGGAAGTTCCGTTATTTTTTTTAATCCTTTATTCGCCATACACAATTTCTTATATTAGGAATTTGTCATTTTTCAGCATAACCCCAACTTACTCTCCAGGGACACACAGAGTTTTGCGGTCAAGTTACTTATATTTAAGGCAAGAAACATATTAAATTAGCATCAGTAACTTCTTGGCAATTAAGAAAGGGGCAAGAATAAAAACCTGCAGCCATTGAAGGCCCTCCATGATCTGAGTTTGACTCCACCAGCTTTTTGCTCTAGCGTTGGGATTCAAATCAGCTTAGTCCTGCTATGAAGGGAGCAGACTTTGATAGGAAGTCGAACAATCACAGATCATGCTTATACAAACAACCTTGGGACAATTTAGGGTGAATATATAACATGCATCTTTTTGGGTTAAAGTCAGAGTAGCCGAGGACATTTGAAGGAGACTACATCAAGGGACTCGCAAGATAACACTTACCCTTAAGAGCACCTCACATGAGGCAAAAAGATGTATAAATATCATGCCTTTATTAACCCAAAAAGCTGAAGGGAAGTATGTGTAGAAGGGGAAACAAAATAAACAGAAGGAAAGCAAACACACTTATGGATATTCTAGACTTGACTATACAGGACTTGAATCCCAATATGTAGGCAGGCAACACTCACCACTGCTGTTCTACAGCAAAGCACTCTCTTTCTCACCACACACATCTCTCTCTGTCTCTTATTTTTCTCCAGACCTTGGCCTCCCTTCCTCCCACTCCACTAGTATCCCACCAAGACATTTAAGGGGTTTCTAGAACTTATAATCCACTTTCACACACAACCAACTCTAGAAAGTATAGTCCAATAATTTCACTACAGGGACTATGTGCTCTACTGACAAGGAGATTGCATTTCCGCCATGGTTCCACTCATTCTTTCTTTCTTTCCAAATGATTAGACAACTGGTTCACAGTATCCTCATGAATCATATGTATCCACTCAGGCCGCACTATTCTTCCTTTAATACTGGTGTTGCAAGTTTGCTGGGAACCCAGAACATACATACAGCATGCCCTGGAAATGCCAGTCTTCTTGCACTTGTTCCTAAATTGTCATTTCCAATGAGAATCTCCTTTTGTAAAGCAGTGCCTTTGTCCTGTGCCTTTTTTTCCTTGCCTGCAATCACCATTCCATCCATATCTCCTGTTACAATATATACAATATGTTTATTACCACCTTTATACAAAGCAAGAAAATTATATTTTTAAAGATTTCTTTAAGATATTCTTTCTTAAAGGAGAACTGAGTAGAATGTTGCTTGTTCTGCTCTTTTTCATAATGGGGAATTCCTTTTTAAAATTATTTGTTCCTTTTTCTTCATTAACGTTTTGGCACGAAACACAATGTTAGCTTAGCCTTTGCTGGCGGACCTTTCAAAGAATATTCAGATCCCTCAGAAAAAGGTGAGAGGGTTAATTAGTTCATTCAGTGTACAATTTAGTTACCTTTTGAACTGAATTAAATGGGTCCAAGAATATTATACTTGTTTGAATGAGATGAATTTAATGCCAATACGTGCGTGTCCAATCTGGTCAGTTTAAGATTGATCCAGTTAATTTATGAATTTGGTTTTCATTACACTCTGATGCAAGAAGAGTTATTAAGAGGAAAAACTGTGAAGCAGCTAAGAAAAGGCAGATAGTGTGGTATAGGGCTTTTAAACCCGGCCTCATGGGACCTCTTGCCTACTCATTTAACCTGTGTAAAAAATACTCAAGCAATGTGCACTCATCAAGTAAATTGCTTTAAGTAATGCTCTCAGCCAAAGATTATAACAAGATGGGGGTTGACTGTTATAACTAAAGCAGCTAAATTAAACAAGTTAAATTGCCACTTATAAATATCTCAAATGAATCTGTAAAATGCACTTCACATTTTCAGATATATGTTTCAGGCCAAAATAATAATCAAATATATAAGAAATTCTGAAAGGGTGGTTCAGGGTAGTGTTGCTTCCTCACGATGTCAGAGTATGGAACTTGCATTTCATCTTGGATGGTGTGCACATTATCCCCATGTTTGAGAGGGTGTGATTTTGTCTTCTCACTTTCCAAAGAAGTGCAGATTAAGTTATTTATTGACTCAAAATTGCCTCAGCACAAGTTTGCATGAATTTGTGCAAAAGTGTGGTTTGTAATGGATTGGCTACCCATCCAGGGCTGGTTTGTTCTTGTGTCTGATGCTGCCAGAATAAGATACACCACTCAGTGAAGCTGAATTGGATTACGCAGGACTGAAAAGAGATGAATGAAATTTCTACCTGCACTTTAAGATGTCTCAACTTTATTTACAGTCATTTGCCACTCTGCCTAAAGCACAGTTGAGCTTAATTTTTAAACTGCTTTGAGAATTTCAATCTGGATTGATGAAACTAAATCATCTTAGCGCTAGGTTTCTAGTAGTGCTGGAGTGTTGTGTTTGCAAAGTTTGTTGCTTGCAGTTTTTGTGCAAAGGATTCTGACTTCCTCTCACTTTTTGAAGATGCGATGTTACAGTTCATCAGCTGCTGAGTCTGAATTTAGAAAAAAAAAAACAAAGCTTGTGTTTTGCTCTGTAATGTGCTGACATCCCATGCAGGAGGGATTCTGCATAACATAAAAATAACATTCTAAAACTCATTTCATCAGGGCTGCAGGGAGCCAAGGTCTGCTGTCACAGTAGAGAGTGCAAGGCAGAAAGCAACTCTAGATGGGGCAGCAGTTCACTGTGAGGCGGGCTTCTGTATTTCACCTGAATTACAATAAGGGGAATTGAAAATGAATGCATGGATTCTAGTTTTTTTTTTAGGTTCACTGCAGCTAAACTGTGTTTTCATTCATTGAATGTCATTTACATGTTTAACAGATTCATACATATAAAAATTGGTGGCACATGATGGCCTTTAGAACTTGAGTTGGTTCCTGAGAGGTTCCTGTCTGCACACAGATACTTGAGTTACTTCACACATCGTAAGATGTGCATGCTAAGATATGTTAACTTTTTTAAACTGCTCCACTATGTACTTGTAAGTGAATATATTCAGCTTTGACCAGATGTCCCATTCATGGCTAGTTTCTATACTGTGTCCAATGCTGTTGACATCAGCATTAGGTAAAGCAGACTCAGAGAATGGTCTCACTCATGGCTGCAAAGTAGCAATGAGTTCACTAATTGTGGTGAAGTAGCAATGCTAACCACTGTTCCACTGTGGTTCAACAAATATGTCCTGAAATTAGAGTTCTGTTTGTTTTGGTTTAATTTTGAATTATACTACAATCCATCACTGTTGCACTCTGTATGTAGTCCACATATAAAAAAAAGGTATGTGTATGCAGTCCTCCTGATTGGTCACTTTGGCTTGGTGTGATTGGTCACTTTGGCTTTGATGAAGTGACGAAAGAGAAAGTGTGAGTGTGAGATGCTCAAGGAGGAGACACAAAATGGGTCATTTTCAAAGACAGCAAGTAGAAAACTGGACAGGAGGTGAGAAAGTTGCCAGGAATCTGAGAAGCAAGCTTTACAGGAATGCACTTAAGAAAGGGAGCATTCAGAGGACACACGTAGGGCAAGAGATAGCAAATATTTTTAAATTATTCTATTACCTGTCTCCGACAGGTATTGTGGCTAGTTATGATAAAACAAATGTAATTTGTCTCATTATTTTTCTATATTGTTTTATCAAGAAGAATCCTCAGCATGATATATGTGTTCTAATTCCTATAAGTAAATAAATGAATGCATACGTACAAACAGTGCCTTGAAAAAGTATTCAACCCCAAAACTATTTTCATGTTTTTTGTCTCAGATTCTAATTTTTCAGTATTTAAGATTTTTTTCTAGCTGATCTACAAAAAAGTGTACATCATATGAAAGCAAAAGAAACAAATTTAAAATCTTTTAACGAAAAGTAATCCCAATCTTTCTAAATATTGGGCTAAAGCTAACTTTGGTTAGGTGCAGGGTCTTACCTTACTAAATCACTTAATTTGCTGATGGTCTCCTTCTGTGTAGAGGATGTAGGAATCACCTGTTCTCACAGATATAAATGCTCACTCTCTCCAACAGTGTGGTAGAGACCTTCTACAAAGCAAAGCGAAATTAAGATAAAAGAGCATTCAAAACAAGTCAGGGTATAATTATAGAGAGCTGGAGATCTGGAAAAGGGCACAAGATTATAACAAAGGCATTGAACGCACCTCAGAGCTCAGTGCAGTCCGTCACACAACAGTGGAAAAAATATGAAAGTACAGCCACACTGCCTAGGTCAGGCTGCCTGGATACATGCAATTGCTGTAATAAGAGAGGCTGCTTTGATGCCAAGTGTTACTCAGTGACTGCAATTTCATTGACGGCTCGAAAATCTCGAAGGCATTGCATAAAAAGGATCTTTATGAAAAAGTGGCAGGGAAGAATCCCTGGCTGAAAAATAAACATGTGCTTGGCACTAAAGTGGAATTTTTTTGGCTTGAACACTAAGCAGTATGTGTGGTATAAATCTAACAGTGCACATTAGCCAGGTAACGACATGCTGCCGGTGGCAGCATCACATTTTGTGAATGCTTTTCATTAGCAAGGAGAGGCAATCTGTCAGGATTGATGGGAGGTTGAATGCTGTACCACAATATAGACAGATCTTTGAGGGAAACATGTGCACTTCAGAACAGGTAATCCACCTGAAGCCAATACTTGGATGACACAGCATCGAGGAAAGGCTTGGATTGCTGCAGGAAGAAGCGTTGGTAAGACCAGCAGGGGGCACTTAACCTGTGATGTGTGTGTGGATCCTAATGCCCAGGTGCAGTGAGAGGGACACTGTGCTGTAAAAACTGGTGCTGTTCTTCAGATGAGGTGTAAAACTGAGGTCCTGACTCTCTGTGGTCATAAAAGATCCTGGGGCACCCTTTCTAAACAATAAGATGTATTCCCATGCCCTACTTAAATTGTCCACCTTGGCCTGACCCCCTAATCATCCCCTGTCCCTAACTGACTAATTATCTCTCTCATCACTTCAACTCCTAATAGCTAACATGTGGTGAGTGTACTGGCACAAACATGGCTGCCATTGCGTCATCCAGGTGGATGCTGCACATTGGTGGTGGTTGAAGTGCCTCCCTACTTGCTATGTAAAGAACATTGAGTGGTTAAAAAAGGCTATAGAAATGTAAAAAATGTAATTATTATTAAATTATTACTATTAAAACCTGTTCCTCTCTGCCAGAAAACTTAAACTCGGAAAGACGTTTGTCTTTCAGTAGAACAATGACCCAAAGCAACAATGGAGTGGCTTAAAATGAAGAAAATTGATGACTTTGAGAGACCAGTCAAAGTCTGAATCTTAACCCCATCAAAAAACTGTGGTGAGACCTACAAAGCGCTGTCCATGTAGATCCCCAATTAACCTGGCACAGCCTGAACAGTTTTGCTAGAAGGAAGGGGCAAATCTTGCTACAACACATTGTGCAAAACTAACAGAGACTTATCCAAAAGCTCTATTTGCTGTAATAGCTGTGAGCCGTGTTTCATCCAAGTACTGGGAGATCCAGACTGCTAATTTCAACCACGGAGAAGTATATTACAAAATTTTGACGGTTCAATTTTTCTAATTTAATTTTTTAATAGTTTATAATTTTATTTAATTCTTGTGATCTGTGCACTGAGCGACTGAGCAAGGAGTCTGAGTGTCTTGGTCTTGGATAAAAACCAAGATCCAGGCCTTTAATGACATCTTGGGCACATCCATCAGCAGTGTGTCTGTTTGCGGAGAAAGTGTCGACCTTGTTGAGAGGTTTACTTACCTCGGCAGTGACATTCATGTCTCTGGTGACTCTTCCCATGAAGTCAGTAGACAGATTGGGAGAGCATAGGGGGTCATGAGGTCGCTGGAAAGAGGTGTGTGTCGCCTTATCTATGCAAAAAGTCCAAATCTTTAGAGTCTTAGTGTTTCCTATCTTACTATATGGTTGCAAGACATGGACACTTTCCAGTGACCTTAGATGAAGACTGGACTCCTTCGGTACTGTGTCTCTTCGGAGACACCTTGGGTACCGCTGGTTTGATTTTGTGTCGAATGAGAGGTTGTTACTGGAGTCACGAATGAAGCAAATTACCTGCATTGTGAGAAAGCGTCATTTACAGCACTATGGCCATGTGACGCGATTCCCTGAGGGTGATCCGGCTCACAGGATCCTCATTGTTAAGGACCTGAGTGGCTGGACCAGGCCAAAGGGATGCCTATGTAACACCTGGCAGTTGCAGATAGAGGGTCATTTAAGGAGGATGGAACTAGACTGCGTGTCTGCCTGAGTGGTTGATAACCAGGATCCCAAGCTGTTTCGTTGTGTGGTGATTGCAGCAACGTGCTGTACCAGTACATGCTCCCCAGCCTGACCTGACCTGATCTGACCTGCAGCACTGTAAAAAAGAATGCTTCATTTACAAATAACAAATTCCCAATCAAACTGATTAAAATCCCTGGTTGTGACAATCATTAAAGTGAAAAAAGGGTTGCAGGCTGAATACTTTATCAAGATGTGGCAAGCTACTTTTTGTATGAAAATGTGCTATATATATAAATGTTGTTGTTGTTGCTATATATATCAAAATGTGGTATACTTACATAGAAAGACCAAAACCACTATGGATGCTTATCAAAGTAAAAGACAGGACACCAAGAGTAATTATAAATCCCAGACATGCTTGGTTTTCAGTCAGTTAAGTTATATTTCTAACAATAATATTTCTTTTCCGTCTTTTCAAGCAGCATTTTACATTGTTACTAACTAATTTTGTTTTGCTTTGTCCAGATTGAATAAGTCATCAGAACAGTTGTGGATACCTGAAAAACAAGTTCAGTGTGAACTCACAAAAGACTTCTTAAAGATGCAAAACAACCTAGCGGTTCACTGACCCTGCCTCAGGTCTTCTCTTCTAAGAGATTCAAGCTCTAATGAACTTTACAATCAGATATATCCATTTCTCCATTTTCTGGAATTCCACTTTGACCACATTGCTATAAGGTGCAGGCTGCTAAGTTGAAACAAAGTTTCTGTGCTGTCTCAAGTAAAGCACCAGCCTTTCTGATTTTGATGATATGATCTGAAGGTTGCCCACGTTGTGCAAGGACTGGCTGTTTCCATTGACCTGAACTCAATGTTTCATCAAGAATATAGTCTTGGTTTGATCGTAAGAGAATGTCCTATCTAAGGCAATATTTCTGGCTTTGGGTGGCTCTGGGTATTGCATGCTGCTCCCTACTTTTGGGCCTTCTTCTTGGACTTATCTGCTGGTGCATCTTCAAGAGAGGTATTGGTAATATTATGCCTTTGGTTATATAACCTAATATAACTTATTTTACTGTTAAACTTCTTTAGACAGGCCATCTGTCTTTACCAACATCAAGCAAGATCCTTTAATTTGTTCAATCTAGTGCCACTGTGAGAAGTGAAGAAGTCAACCTTGTTTAGCTGGGTATAAGCTTAGTGTGCAGTATTTTCTGTGTATCCAGCAATCTGACCACCATCCAGTGATTTGGTTCTTTCGTTCACACTCAAAGCATGCAAATGGATATCATATAGGCTACACTTAGAACAGAATTTAGGCAGTTTTATACATTCCTGTCCTGTACTTGGCAAGCTCATTTTTGTCCTTCCTCCATGTGTAGATCAGTAGCATATCCAGAAACCTGAAGTAGGTGGACTTTGATTAAATAGGGAGGTCCATGATATCCCTCCATGTACCATGCTCTAAGAAAGCAAATAGCTTGTACCACTTGGCTCAAAAATATAGAGCTTTCTCCAGGGTTGTGGAGTTGGAGTCGTGGAGTCGAAATTGCAAGCAATTACTGGGTTACAGAGTCTGTAAAATGTACAGACTTCAATTCTGACTAAATGTCAATTGTAGTATAATGTGTTAAAATTTTCAGTTTCACATATACTGTTTCAATTTAACTGTTTTGTCTTGTAGATTTTTGATAAACATATTGCTTCTTTTTCAATTTTGTAAGTTTAGTCTTATATTTAATGTTACTCAGTGTTTGTAAGCCACAACTACATTGCTACAGCCTTTAAACCCGAACTTTAACAGGTTAGAATGCTAAAAAGTAGCCTGATGATTCACGTTGGCAGTGATGAAATGGCTTGCATCTTGTTTGCTGTGTGCTTTCAATCAACATAGTAAATATATTAATTTAATTACAAACAGAGGAGCCGGAGTTGGAGTTGGAGTTGGTGGTACCACAAATTGAGGAGTTGGAGTCAGAATTGGAGTCAAAGGTTTTGTGTACAGACTCCACAACCCGTACGTTCTCCTTCTTTGTAAGCCAAGGAAACAAGCTCAATTTGGGTTGTGCAGAAAGCTCATCTAGGGATTATACATCAGAAGGCAGTCCAGCACTTTTATTTATCAAAAGAAGGCAGATGCCTCAAGGCTCATGCAAGTGATTTTAATCACTGCTCATTGTGCTTGTATCATGATGGAGCAGTGAAGCAGGAGTCTCTTTGGGTTCTGTGTTTGGTTTTTTTATTGTAGTTAGTTATAGAGCCCTGCTTCATCATAGTTATATCTTAGTGCAGACCTGCTCAGCTAAGTAATGTTACCTTTACTGACAGAAAAAGATGGTTTGGAAGGTTAACAAATGTGGTTGTGTGAGTACCCTTACTAATCTTACCAGAGAATTTCATTTAACATACATTTCTGAAAGTCACAATACATGTACTGTACATGTTTTATGTTTAATCATTTTGCAACAATACTCAGTTTTTATTTATTTTATCCCCTTGAAGTCCCAACTGCAAAATTCTCTCTGTTGCGGTGGCACAGCTGTCTATTGGGGATTCTCCCATGTTGTCTCCTTAAAAGTTCTTAATTTTCCTCTTTGAAATTAAATAGTTTTTATAGATCCATCCATCCATCCATTGTATCCCGCTTATCCGAGGTCGGGTCACGGGGATAGCAGCTTGAGCAGAGATGCCCAGACTTCCCTCTCCCCGGCCACTTCTTCTAGCTCTTCCGGGAGAATCCCAAGGCGTTCCCAGGCCAGTCGAGAGACATAGTCCCTCCAACGTGTCCTGGGTCTTCCCCGGGGCCTCCTCCTGGTTAGACGTGCCCGGAACACCTCACCAGGGAGGCGTCCAGGAGGCATCCTGATCAGATGCCCGAGCCACCTCATCTGACTCCTCTCGATGCGGAGGAGCAGTGGCTCTACTCTGAGCCCCTCCCGGATGACTGAGCTTCTCACCCTATCTTTAAGGGAGAGCCCAGACACCCTGCGGAGGAAACTCATTTCAGCCGCTTGTATTCGCGATCTCGTTCTTTCGGTCACTACCCATAGCTCATGACCATAGGTGAGGGTAGGAACATAGATCGACTGGTAAATTGAGAGCTTCGCCTTGCGGCTCAGCTCCTTTTTCACCACGACAGACTGATGCAACGCCCGCATTACTGAGGGCACTCCACCCTTATCCGGCTGAGGACCATGGTATCGGATTTGGAGGTGCTGATTCTCATCCCAGCCGCTTCACACTCGGCTGCGAACCGATCCAGAGAGAGCTGAAGATCACGGCCTGATGAAGCAAACAGGACAACATCATCTGCAAAAAGCAGTGACCCAATCCTGAGCCCACCAAACCAGACCCCCTCAACGCCCTGGCTGCGCCTAGAAATTCTGTCCATAAAAGTTATGAACAGAATCGGTGACAAAGGGCAGCCCTGGCGGAGTCCAACTCTCACTGGAAACGGGTTCGACTTACTGCCGGCAATGCGGACCAGGCTCTGGCAACGAACGTACAGGTACCGAACAGCCCTTATCAGGGGGGCCGGTACCCCATACTCCCGGAGTACCCCCCACAGGATTCCCCGAGGGACACGGTCGAATGCCTTTTCCAAGTCCACAAAACACATGTAGACTGGTTGGGCAAACTCCCATGCACCCTCCAGGACCCTGCTAAGGGTATAGAGCTGGTCCACTGTTCCGCGACCAGGACGAAAACCACACTGTTCCTCCTGAATCCGAGGCTCGACTATCCGACGGACCCTCCTCTCCAGCACCCCTGAATAGACTTTTCCAGGGAGGCTGAGGAGTGTGATCCCTCTGTAGTTGGAACACACCCTCCGATCCCCCTTCTTAAAGAGGGGGACCACCACCCCGGTCTGCCAATCCAGAGGCACTGTCCCTGATGTCCATGCGATGTTGCAGAGACGTGTCAACCAAGACAGTCCTACAACATCCAGAGCCTTGAGGAACTCCGGGCGTATCTCATCCACCCCTGGGGCCCTGCCACCAAGCAGTTTTTTGACCACCTCGGTGACCTCAGTCCCAGAGATGGGGGAGCCCACCTCTGAGTCCCCAGGCTCTGCTTCCTCATTGGAAGGCATGTTAATGGGATTGAGGAGGTCTTCGAAGTACTCCCCCCACCGACCCACAACGTCCCGAGTCGAGGTCAGCAGCGCACCATCCCCACCATATACAGTGTTGACACTGCACTGCTTCCCCTTCCTGAGACGCCGGATGGTGGACCAGAATCTCCTTGAAGCCGTCCGAAAGTCATTCTCCATGGCCTCCCCGAACTCCTCCCATGCCCGAGTTTTTGCCTCAGCAACCACCAAAGCCTCATTCCGCTTGGCCTGCCAGTACCTATCAGCTGCCTCCAGGGTCCCACAGGACAAAAGGGAGCGGTAGGACTCCTTCTTCAGCTTGATGGCATCCTTCACCGCCGGTGTCCACCAACGGGTTCGGGGATTGCCGCCACGACAGGCACCGACCACCTTACGGCCACAGCTCCGGTCAGCTGCCTCAACAATAGAGGCACAGAACATGGCCCATTCGGACTCAATGTCCCCCACCTCCCTCGGGATGTGGTCGAAGTTCTGCCGGAGGTGGGAGTTGAAGCTACTTCTGACAGGGGGCTCTGCCAGACGTTCCCAGCAGACCCTCACAACACGTTTGGGCCTACCACGCCTGACCGGCATCCTCCCCCACCATCGAAGCCAACTCACCACCAGGTGGTGATCAGTTGACAGCTCCACCCCTCTCTTCACCCGAGTGTCCAAGACATGTGGCCGCAAGTCCGACAACACGACCACAAAGTCGATCATCGAACTGAGGCCTAGGGTGTCCTGGTGCCAAGTGCACATATGAACACCCCTATGCTTGAACATAGTGTTCGTTATGGACAATCCGTGACGAGCACAGAAGTCCAATAACAAAACACCGCTTGGGTTCAGATCGGGAGGGCCATTCCTCCCAATCACGCCCTTCCATGTCTCACTGTCATTGCCCACGTGAGCATTGAAGTCTCCCAGCAGAACGAGGGAGTCCCCAGAAGGTATGCCCTCTAGCACCTCCTCCAGGGACTCCAAAAAGGGTGGGTACTCCGAACTGCTGTTCGGTGCATACGCACAAACAACAGTTAGGACCCGTTCCCCCACCCGAAGGCGAAGGGAGGCTACCGGGGTAAACCCCAATGTACAGGCTCCAAGTCGGGGGGCAATAAGTATACCCACACCCGCTCGGCGCCTCTCACCGGGGGCAACTCCAGAGTGGTACAGAGTCCAGCCCCTCTCAAGGAGATTGGTTCCAGAGTCCAAGCTGTGCGTCGAGGTGAGACCGACTATATCTAGCCAGAACCTCTCAACTTCGCACACTAGCTCAGGCTCCTTCCCCTTCAGAGAGGTGACATTCCACGTCCCAAGAGCCAGCTTCTGTAGCCGAGGATCGGACCGCCAAGGTCCCCGCCTTCGGCCACCACCCAACTCACACTGCACCCGACCTCCTTGGCCCCTCCCATAGGTGGTGAGCCCATGGGAAGTTTTTATAGATTCTGTTGAATATTTTTTAAAATGTCTCCTTAATTCCAAAAGCTAATTTAATAGTTTTTACAATTCATAAGAAATAAGACAGACTTACTTATATATTTAATATAAACTTTAATTAGTGACCCTGTAGTTAGGATATAGCAGGTTGGATAATGGATGGATAATTAGAAATTACAGCAAGATGGCTAATAATTGTATAATAATTGCACAAAAAATCCTCATAATAATAATAATTCATTACATTTATATAGTGCTTTTCTCAGTACTCAAAGCACTATCCACACAGGGAGGAACCAGGAAGCGAACCCACAATCTTCCACAGTCTCCTTACTGCAAAGCAGCAGCACTACCACTGCGCCACCTGTCCTCAGTATTGTCAAGGATGCATCCCTATGAAAAAATATTGCAATACTCTTCTGCTTTTAAGGCATTCTATGAAATACATTTTCTAAGACTTTTCAGGTAAGGAAGACTGATTTTTCGAGGTAAGGTAGTTATACCCAGCTAATCATGGTCCTGGAGAGTGGCGGTGTGTTACATGTTGATTCACACATGCAAAAAAGAATTTCACTGTGCTCTGTACACATGACAAAAATGACTCTATAAATCAATAAATACTATGTGATGCATTAGGTCATCACAGCCCACCTATTTAAGATGGTGGAACACTTGTCTTATCATCGTTTCTTTAATGATAGAGAAAGCTAAAAGGTGCTTCTAAAGAAGTGTTAGGATTTTATTGTTTTTCTGACATTGCCTTTGCTTTGTCCACTGGGTTTTAATAAATGGTTCCTTATTCTATTTATCCATCTACTGATCCCCACCCTGACTCGGATTCTGCCTTGTCTCTTTGGCATTTTTATCTCCCAGTCTTTTTAAAAATCCTACAGGGCACTGTCTTTCAAAGTCCTTAACATTATGTCAATTATGGCCACTCTTGTTAGAAAAGAAGTGCCTAAAAAGTAGATGTTCCTTGAACTTTAGCTTTGAAATGAGCAACTCTTTATTTAGTGTTGCTGTTTTTCATTTGTTTTTACAAAGTACAAAACGCTCAATCTCCTTAGTCGGAATTTTGTATAACCCGTAAGAATTCATTCCATTTGCCAGGTTCTACTGTATGCACAATTAACAACAGTTTTACATTGTTGTATATTAATTAATCAGTTAACTATTCTCAGATGTACTTGTTGATGTTTTCAAAATATCCTTACAATTTTGTGTTTTTGTTAGTTTTTTATCCACTTCATTTTGGTTTGTTAGGATTGTAAATATAGTAGAGGGCAGCTTCTTCACGCTATCCTTCACCCAGTCCTTTCCTGTGCTTCTGCTTTCCTCCCATTGCTGAGGTGAAGGCAATGATTCAATTCCAGTTCACCTCAATTAATTCCTATTGAATACACCACTAAGTTGGAGCCCAGTGTGGTATGGAATAATTTTAAATACAGTATGAATTAAAGGCATTGCAATAAAACTACACAAATTAATGCTTACACCAATAGACATAGAAATATCATCCAGTACATACAGTGGACTATACAAATAACCATTTTTAAATCCAGAGTTTAACAGTCCTAGGATTCTGCATTCCAAAATGGATCACTTTGCCGACAAACAATTGCAGCCTCAACTGAATTCAATACATGTAAAAGCAGGCTCAGGCATTTATAAGGAGATATCAATTCCAAGGCAGACCAAATACCACCACAGATGAAGTGAAATTAAAGATATTGGAAAAGATTTGGTACAAGTCAATTACAATAGCACAACTAATTAAAAATCAATATTAGAGCTTCACTATAAACAGAATGCTATGTTAATGTGAATGCTGAACCTTAATTTACATGGTGGCACAGACAGACCATCTAATATATTGGTAGATGGACCATTCTAGACTCATGGTGTGCTATAGCTAAAGGCTCTGCCTCCTACACTAGTTTAGGCACACCTGCAATTGATCCGTTAACTTAGTTTCATAACAAATGTAAATTTCTTTTAGGACAGACGCTATTCTACCAAAACAGTTCAAGCATTATATTTCATCTGTCTTATGAAAGAAGAAGTTTGACATTATTATGGTGGTCATTAACTTCTCTTTTTTAGTTCTTTAAAGAAAAATATATGAAGTAAAAATCACCTTCTGAAAAAGCAATGTATTAATATCTTTAATTTGTATAGTCAGTCAGTCATTTTCCAACCCGCTACATTCTAACACAGGGTTACGGGGGTCTACTGGAGCCAATACCAGCCAACACAGGAACAAATCCCCAGGCAGGGTGCCAGCCCACCGCAGGACACACACACACACACACACGCACACGCACACACACGCACACACACACACACCCACACCAAGCACACACTAGGGACAATTTCGGATCAACAATGCATCTCACCTGCATTTCTTTGGACTGTGGGAGGAAACCCATGCAATCACAGGGAGAACATGCAAACTCCACGCAGGGAGGACCCGTGAAGCGATCCCAGGACTCCTTACTGCAAGGCAGCAGCGCTACCACTGCGCCACCATGCCGCCCCTAATTTGTATATGTAAGTGTAAATAAAAGACGCAATTTATTGTAAAAATTTAAAAATAAACTTAGATGCAGGCCTCCTTATAGCTCCTAGGATCAAATTGTCTGGGTGACGTTTCATCTTGCCTCCATTGGTTTCCTCTAAAAACAGGAAACTCTGCAGATTAAATAAACTGATGACTCTAAAATGAATGATTTTATTCTGTGATTGTACCCTCTGATGCACTGGTATCAAATTTGTGTTCAGTAGCCACCTGACACTCTGTTATGGAATAAGTGGCTTTGGAAAACTGAAGGGTGGTCAGGTTTCTGTTCCATTTTAGTTCATATTGAGCTTGTCCAACCCACGAAATGTTGGGAAAAAGACATGGCTGGAATGATGAACTCCCACAGGAAGTGTAATAATAATATTTTCTTTTATTCACTTGTAGGTAACAACCCTTATGAGACAACAGATGACCACACCCATAACTTTTATATTCAGTAAGCTGAAAATTTTAATTTTTTGTTTTGTCTCTTAATATATACATATATAACAATCAATGTCAATGTGAACTAACATGATTGACAAATGAATTCAGCAGATACTGTTTTGTAGAATTGGCACAAATGAGTTAAGAAAATGGAGAGATGGATAGCATGACGTTAAACCTGATAAAGTGTTGTATATATATATATATATATGTGTGTGTGTGTGTGTTTTTTTGTTGATGGCACGACTTGGATATTTATAAACATCTCTCTCGACCTTGTTCATTCAAATGCTATTCACTAGTACATTTTTTGACATGGCCACTTTGCTAATTGCATACTTGAATGAAGAGTGATGCAATTCTTTTGAATTTTGTGAACTGAAGGTGTAAGATGTTAAGCAATTCTGCAAAATTTTGGTTTCACATTTTGGTTTATTTGTATTGTACACCCTAATTACATTGTCAGTCTGGCTATGGAACCTTTGACAAGTTTGAATTCAATTTCCATAATTAAAAAAAAAAATCTTAAGAGGGATAAATTGGCTCAATGGTTTTTATGTTAGTAACATTTTCCTCTCTATAATTTTAAATTTAACATTTAACTTCTGTTAAATAAAAACAGGAAAAATAAATTGCAAAACAATGCTTAATATATTTTTAAAAAATAAATGAGTTATAGAATTATCACATTGTGGCCCAAATAACATGATAATATTGTCTATGGTAATTTCTACTCCTACCAGGCCAGCACCAGCAGGGTAGGTATTATAGAAGGAGATAAAAAATAAAATACTCAAAAAATGTAAAGAAAACAGATTTGAGCAATAACACTTCTAGAGCCTCTTGGAAAGACTTATATTAACTTTTAAAATTTTATTTGAATTGGTGTAAACGGGTTAAATATGGGTGATTTACCAAGTAGCCACCATGCCTTCTAGTTAACTTGTTTCATGGCTGCACAGGAGCTCTCTAAATTTCATCCTGAAAGTCAGTTCATGACCTGCTGAAAGGATCACTTAGTTACCTTGTGATCTTGTTATTCTTCTTCTTTAACAAAAGAACTCTAATCTACTTGATATTCATGTAAATAGCCATCTAAAATGCCTGGATGGTTGGCATTCAACATTATATAATGCTTAATACCTGCTTAATACAATTCAGGATTGTGGGGAGATGGAGCCTATCCCAGGAGCATTGGAAGTAAATCAGGAACCATCCGAGTCCATTGTTGGGTCCACTCACATACACACCCATACTTACACTCACACATGGCCAATTTGAAATTGCCAATCGATTAATTAAGTGGCTATGAGAATACCAGAAAAAGAAAATTAACAAAGGAAAAGCGGAGGGAAGACAGAATAGCAAATCTGGATGCTATTTAAAGTATTTATGCTTTGTCACTTACGTGGGGCGTTCTGACCATTGTGACGAGAATTCATACCAAATTCATTCCACAGTTTTGAATAAAATAAATGACTAATTTAAACAGATCACACAGTTTTAGGTTTACTAGCTTATAATATTCCTACAAGGGCCTTCAAAGTTTTTTTCTGCACACCACAAAGTCTTTATTAAAGTTGTAGTAGTTCATAAATCGGAGTAATGACCATTGAAGGCAAAGAGTACAAGCTACACAGCACAGAGTTCCTCCTATTGTGCTTGTAGGAAAAGACTGATTCATCTCCTTCCAGGTTCTCCTTTTATCCCTTGTCCTTGGGTCATGTTACCAGAATACGTGTTCCTGTTGAGGATCTCAATGAAACATGTGGTATAGCCCTATGTTCCTCCTGCATATGACCAATTCTGGGAAAAAGGAAGAACATGCTCTGAGACATCAAGAGTTCATCTACCATTCTCTAGGGTTTTCTCAGTGTTGCTGCCTGGACATCATGAAGCGGCTGAGAGAACTGTGACAGTATTGTACAGGCACACTACATCCTGTGATAACTGAGTTAAAACCTGTCAACAGACATCAGTTCCTTTTTTTTCTTTTATTTTTGAGGCAAACATCTGTTTTTTTTTTTTTTATTAATGTTTGATGCATAACATGAAGAATCCTCTTACAAGAACATAATGAATTGGGCAGATAACTACGATACTATAAAAGCGGAAATGTATTTGCCTTTTGCAAGTTCTGAATTATTAGCTCGATGTTTGTAATCCTATATCCCCTACCCAACTGTGCATTTTCTCTGCCTTTATCATACCAGCTTGTGTCCTGTACGACTGGTGCATGTTAACCTGGGCTGAAATGTAAGAATCCAATAAGCCAGATTCATCGCTGGTTTACAGTTTAGTTATTCCTTGTTTTGGTACAGTATAATATAAAGAAATCCTATGCATGCTCAACACAATTTACATTGGCACAGTGGATTCTCAGACAGTCTTATTTTTCTCTGTTGTTACTAAGTCAGAAGGCATACATTTTTTGTAACCATGTACAGGATACATGATGTTTGTTGAAGAAATTCCTATTTCCTCCTGTATGCTAAAAGGGGTGTTCAGAATATTGGGAATACTTATCTCTTTAATTGATCATTTTTTTAGGAGCAGCCAATACCATCCTAAAAAACTGGAAGATGAACTTCCACCTCTACCTCCAAGAGACCCAAGTCTTCCAAAAGTCAAAAGTAAGAATGTATCACTTTTAAATTTTTATGTAAGTGTATAAACAAACTTGCTTGTATGAGACTCAAATCATAGCAAGTGTAACTTAGTGTCAAAAGCTTTGCAACATTAGGTATTGACTCACAATGCAACCCTGAATAAGTCACTGAACCTTCCAATATACCATTTGTAAATAAATCAATAAATATATGTGTGTGTCCCAAAAATGAAGAATGAATATAAATACAATTTTATTAAGATACATCAAAGCTTTATAATTATAATTTATAATGCCAGGTTCCTGCAGCAAGTTCAAATAAGCACCAGTTACAGTGTTGTCAAAGAAGAAGGGTCCAAATAAGCCCAACGATGACAACCCACACCACACTGTAACCCCTGATAAGTTCACATGGCATACTTCCTTAACATGTGGATTCTCAGTTGACCAGTAGCTACAATTACGATGATTAACTGAGCTATTTAACTTAACTTAAATTTGGCCTCATAGCTCAAAACAATCTTTATAATTGTTCAAAGTAATTATACATTTTGTTGGACACCCTATATATATATAATGTATATATATATATATATATATATATATATATATATATATATATATATATATATATATATATATATATATATACACAGTATATATATACAGTAAACAGTATATAAATATATATATATCTTTATATATAATCTTCATTTGGATCTTGATCTTTGTTTGTCCGCGAACTCACTGCCTTGTGTGGTGTTCCTGGTGTGTTCAGTAGAGGGCAGTAGTGATGGAGGAGGAGAGGAAGTGAGGGGGAGGATCGTGGGATAAGGTTGGAGTGTGGTGATTAAAGAGGATTGAACTAAAGGAGACTACGTGCTGTTTGTACTGGCTGAATACACAACACCTTGGTTGTTACTTTTGTTTACAAACACTGTCGATAACACTCCTTGTGTTTAGATCTGGCGTCGACACCTGCTTTGTTGTTGAGACTGTGGTTTTTTGTGTTTCAATCGACCGTCGTTGGCAGCACTTTGTCTAAATCAAATGTTCACCCACTTCTTGGAGTCGGCAGTCAGAGTATATAAGTTGGACACACTTCTGTGATTTTCCATCAGTCGCTGTTTGGAGTTCAAGAAAGAAGCATTGGTTCTTCATTACTCTTTGGATTGCCACAAAGCAACCTGCAAGATTGGAGAAAGGTTGAGAAGAGATCGTGAGAGGAAACGATAGCGTCATGAAAACAAGACGGACTGTGAACGGAGAGAAGCAGAAATGCTCCTCCATCACCACATAATTACTATTCGGACAGTGATTCCGAGTAGACCATTACAATCGGATTAATGTCCAAGGGTTTTGTTTTGTAATTTTGTTTCCCTTATAAAAAATTATAATGCTGTGCGACAAAGGGCCCAGTTCACGACTGGCAGCCGCGTTTAAACAGGGAGCCCTTCACAGACAACTTTAACAAGCGCAACATAGTTGGGCGCACAAGGCTAGTTTATATATATATATATATATATATATATATATATATATATATATATATATATATATATATATATATATATATATATATATATATATATATATATACAGTGCATCCGGAAAGTATTCACAGCACATCATTTTTCCACATTTTGTTATGTTACAGCCTTATTCCAAAATGGATTAAATTTGTTTTTTTCCTCAGAATTCTACACACAACACCCCATAATGACAACGTGAAAAAAGTTTACTTGAGGTTTTTGCAAATTTATTAAAAATAAAAAAACTGAGAAATCACATATACAGAAGTATTCACAGCCTTTGCTCAATACTTTGTCGATGCACCTTTGGCAGCAATTACAGCCTCAAGTCTTTTTGAACATGATGCCACAAGCTTGGCACACCTATCCTTGGCCAGTTTTTCCCATTCCTCTTTGCAGCACCTCTCAAGCTCCATCAGGTTGGATGGGAAGCGTCGATGCACAGCCAATTTAAGATCTCTCCAGAGATGTTCAATCGGATTCAAGTCTGGGCTCTGGCTGGGCCACTCAAGGACGTTCACAGAGTTGTCCTGAAGCCACTCCTTTGATATCTTGGCTGTGTGCTTAGGGTCGTTGTCCTGCTGAAAGATGAACCATCGCCCAAGTCTGAGGTCAAGAGCGCTCTGGAGCAGGTTTTCATCCAGGATGTCTCTGTACATTGCTGCAGTCATTTTTCCCTTTATCCTGACTACTTTCCCAGTCTCTGCTGTTGAAAAACATTCCCACATCATGATGCTGCCACCACCATGCTTCACTGTAGGAATGGTATTGGCCTGGTGATGAGTGGTGCCTGGTTTCCTCCAAACGTGACGCCTGGCATTCACACCAAAGAGTTCAATCTTTGTCTCATCAGACCAGAGAATTTTCTTTCTCATGGTCTGAGAGTCCTTCAGGTGCCTTTTGACAAACTCCAGGCAGGCTGCCATGTGCCTTTTACTAAGGAGTGGCTTTCGTCTGACCACTCTACCATACAGGCCTGATTGGTGGATTGCTGCAGAGATGGTTGTCCTTCTGGAAGGTTCTCCTCTTTCCACAGAGAACCTCTGGAGCTCTGACAGAGTGACCATTGGGTTCTTGGTCACCTCCCTGACTAAGGGCCTTCTCCCCCGATCGCTCAGTTTAGATGGCCGGCCAGCTGAGTCCTGGTGGTTTCGAACTTCTTCCACTTACGGATGATGGAGGCCACTGTGCTCATTGGGACCTTCAAAGCAGCAGAAATTTTTCCGTAACATTCCCCAGATTTGTGCCTCGAGACAATCCTGTCTCGGAGGTCTACAGACAATTCCTTTGACTTCATGCTTGGTTTGTGCTCTGACATGAACTGTCAACTGTGGGACCTTATATAGACAGGTGTGTGCCTTTCCAAATCATGTCCAACCAACTGAATTTACCACAGGTGGACTCCAATTAAGCTGCAGAAACATCTCAAGGATGATCAGGGGAAACAGGATGCACCTGAGCCCAATTTTGAGCTTCATGGCAAAGGCTGTGAATACTTATGTACATGTGCTTTCTCAATTTTTTTATTTTTAATAAATTTGTAAAAATCTCAAGTAAACTTTTTTCACGTTGTCATTATGGGGTGTTGTGTGTAGAATTCTGAGGAAAAAAATGAATTTAATCTATTTTGGAATAAGGCTGTAACATAACAAAATGTGGAGAAAGTGATGCACTGTGAATACTTTCCGGATGCACTGATATATATATATATATATATATATATATATATATATATATATATATATATATATATATATATATGCCTGTGAAAGGTTTTAGAATGTCTCAGTTTTTCTTAAGATTTAATCAGTTGAAATGCAGTGAATGACCTAAAATGGTGAAAACGTAAACTCCCAGAGGTTTAAATTTAAAGTTTAGGTTAGTGAAAACTGCAAAAGGGAAATTTCAGAATATTGCAAATGGGCATTCTTTGGGGAACAACTATATTATAACCTACGGATATTCTGCAGCAATTAAAGTAAACTATGCCTTGCAAGTTTCAGCAAAAAATGTGGACAGGTGTCCCAACATCTGTTGATTACTTTAAAATCCTGTGTTTGTCTTAAAGTGGAGTTGGAACAGTGTCTCCCATCTTTTATTTATAATTGATGTTCATTTTACCCACATATAGCACTTTGCACTTTCTATATTAAACTGCATTTTTCAGGTGTTAGGCCAATTCTGAGGTTGTACAGGATGTTTTGAACTCTTTTTGTTGATTCCTTAGTGTTTTGTCTTGGTAGAGTAATATGTTGCTCTACTTTCCCCTTTTGTATTATCAATAAGTAGCCTTTGTCAAAATGCCTAATCTCACAGACTTACCACTGTTTATAAGGTATTATGGTATATAACTTATCCACACCTTCCCTTCTATATCTATAACCTCAGGCAATTACGTGTAGTAAAAAGACAAGCAGGAGTTAAGTTACACATAAAATAATGTATTATTGATAATAATCATAAATAATAACAATATGCAAAGTCATTTGAATATTGGCAACCATACATCCTGATTAAATGGTGATGTGTAGTTTCAGGCGGCACACAGACTTGTAGTTATTTAAAATGTCTCTAGTTAAGACATCATTGGTGCTCAGCTTTCTTCAGAACAAGCGACAAGCCTGTTCAAATATGGCTACCAAGCTGTGGTCTCCATTGTGTTGTCCTTTCAGTTCATCAGTTTGGTCTTCATGATCAGAGGTTAGTAAGAGAGATACTTCTTCATCATATGTTGGTTAGTAAGAGAGAGAGAATGTGGTTGAACAAGCAGATTTATAGATTCTCTGTCCAACCCCTGCAGCCAATAGGACATCATGAAACTTTAAAGCTTCTGATCCAAGCCAATTCCAAACTGCCATACTTCAGACCAATGGGGGAATACAATATCTTAAAACCTGCCACCCCCAAGACCATATGTCTTTATGGCTTTCTTGCAGGGGTTGAAAGACTTCAGCAGAGTAATACTCGCCAAACTGGTTTAAGGCACACCCTCCCCCAACTCTGTTATAAAATTCACAGTGACCCATTCCTAATTGGTACACATTCACTAATGTAACACTAAATCACATTGCTTTGCCTAAATTACAAATAAAGACATACAAAATATTTATCAAGTTATATGCAAAATCTTACATCACAACACTTAATGTCTGCCATCTCTCCAGTTTTAGAATTTGACAGGTTTACTAACTATACCAGAATCAATGTCATTAATATAAATCAGAAAAAGTAATGGTTCAAGGACAGACCCCTGAGGGACTCCACTGATGGCCTCACTCCACATGGACCATTCTTCTCTTATCTGTACTCTTTGTCTTCTGTCGTTTAACCAACTAGAAATTCACTTTTGTAGGTGACCTCTGATGCCTACAGCTTCTAGATTCAGAGTTATTCTTTGGTGGGGGACAGTATCAAATGCTTTTTGAAAGTCTAGGGAAATTATGTTGTAGGCCTTGTTTTTGTCAACTATTCTAGTTGTTTCTTCAAAAAAATCTCAAAGATTGGTTTTGCAGGACCATCCTCTCATAAACCCATGCCGGCTGTTATTTACTATATTATTTTCGTTTAGATAATTTTAAAATTTATTTCTTATTATAGTTTCCATAATTTTGCACGGCACAGTAGGAAGGTTTGTTGGTCTGTAATTTTTAGGATCCATTTTGTCTCCCATTTTAAGATTGGAGTCCCATTTGCAACTTTCCAGTCCTCAGATACTTCTCCTTCTGAAGTGACTGCTCAAATATGCCTACTAAGGGTTTATAGATGAAATCTTTAATTTCCTCCAATACATTTGGTAAAGCTGTATTAGGTCCAGTAGTTTTTTTAGTCTTCAAACTATTTGGGGCTTGAAGCACATATCTGTTTAAAAATCTGTGAACTCAGAGTTTGTTTTTACTTTTGCATGAAGCATTCCACTTGTTTTTTCCTTTATGAATAATTTGGGTGAAATATTTGTTCAGTTCTTTCATGATTTCCTTCTCATTTTCAATGATTTCTCTGTTTGTGTCCCTAAGGTTTCTTAAATTACCTTTTATAATCTTTTTACTGGAATAATACTGAAAAAATTGCTTTTGACTTCTCTAACAATTTTTATTTCAGTGTCTCTTTTAATGTTTGAAATGCTTTTTTAATATTTTGCTGTAGTTTCAGGTATTTCTCTGTGTCAGAATTATCAGTGATCCTTTCACTTTTACTTTTTTAGTAATACTCCTATTTATCCATTCTGGCTGATTTTCTAGTCTTTTTGTTTTATTGCTATTCGGAGTAAAACTGATTTTGAGCCTGGATCAGAAGATCTCTGAAGTAACACCAACTATCATTTATAGTTGAGGAGTTTCTGCTTTCCTATTTGATGTTTTGTAGATACTTCTCATCCCCATAAAGTCTGCTTTCCTCAAGTTATACAACTTTTGCAGATAATCTCAAATTTGACTATGTTGTGATCACTATTGGTTATAGTATCAGTAACATCTGTTCTTGTCACTCTGTCTTTATTGTTTGAAAAGATGACATCTAGACAGGCATCACCACGTGTTGGGCTTGAGACAAACTGGGTGAAAAAGCAGTCATTTGCCATTTGCACCATTTCAGTTTCCTCTTTTGTATTCCTGATAGGGGCTTCCCAATCAATGTTTGGAAAGTTAAAATCACCCGTGACAACTACATCCTCTTTGTTGCACATATGGTATATTTGATTAAAGCTGTTATCTAACATATCAGAATTTGGCAGCCTGCAGAAAACTCCAATAACCAGATCTCCACAGTGTTTCCTTCTTCCATCTTGAAAATGTGGGCCTGAATATTATTTTTCATATATGGTGCCACACCTCCTGCTTTACTATCCTTGTCTAGTATATTAATATGTCTAGAATGTTAATGAAGTGTTTATGAAATTAAGTAAGCATTAGAATCTAAATAATTACATAGGATCAAATCATACATGTGAAGTAATGAAGAACAATCAAGGACAGACAGAGAGAACAAATTATTTGAATTACAGAATACAGAAGACAGTATTGAAAATGCAAAGGAAATCAAATTATGTTATTATGCTTCCAGACATTTAAATAGTGGTAAATAAATGCACTTTGTAATATTTAAGAAACAGACAAGTTAAGTTTCAATATTTTACTATTTTTTTTAGGAAATGCTACATTTAGCATATGCCCTTTATTATTAACAACACTTTTTAAAAAAGGTTTTTCCAGATGTTAGAAGAATATTAGGTAGTTGAGCTGAAATTCTTTTATAAAAATCACTTTCATTTATATTTAAAATTAATCTGTTTAACAGAAGTATTACCACTATACAAGCTTCTGCAAGTCTTGATCTAACGCATATTTGTGTGTTGTGTATGATAGAAGAAACAAGATTAGATTGTAAGGATCTTCTCAATTATCGCAAGTTCTTGCATCAGATTCTCAGTGATTGCTGGCTACAACATCTAGTATGTAAACCATACTGCTAGGTTTATGTCATTTGTAGATACTGACACACAGATAAACAGTGTAACCAGTAGAGGGCAGCATAAAGCTCATAAATCCCAAGGCACAACTACACAGCACAGTCCTGGCCTCAAACACAAGATGTTTTTTTAATTATATTTTATAACACCTACATAGACCTCCAAATACTCTTCCACAGCAGTACAACACAATAATAGGTTTTCCAAGTAAAACAGGAAAATACACAAAGTTCAAGCAACCGGTACAACTGAAAATACAAACTAATTTGTAGCTGAAGTCACACATAATGCTTCTCCGTTGGATGATGGATGAGTTCGGAAATTCTCCAATGCTTTTCAAAGGGAGATTTTGAAATTTCTTACAGCGTGATCTATTGGAGATAGCTCAGAGAAAATTGAACTGTCTTGACAAATTTCTTAGAAGAATATGCATGCCACATTTCAACAAAATCGGACCACAGAGGGCCGAGTTGTTTTATGCGGACAGACAGGCAGATATGGCTATTGCAATAGGTGCATCATGCATTATATCTGAACCTAAAAAGGGAAGGGGTGAAACCAGGGCTGAGGCACAAAAGAGAATATAATCATTTTTCATTATGTAAAATTTTATGATCACAGGATAGGCTTGGAGTGAAAATTCCTTATTATGACACCAAAAGGGATGACCAACAAATGGAAGAAATCAAAAGAGCAGGCCAAAGCACTGTCTTATAACAAGCTGAGGTCATAAATACCAAAAGCACTAACCAAACCAAATATATAAACCAAGACACATAATTAATATGTGTTGAAATACTGAATACTGAATCTTTTTTCAACATTTCCTATTTATTTGGTTATCTTTATAAGGCCCATGGCTAGTCAGTGAAATGCAATAATTTTATTTCATTTGACAGCACTAATTTGCTTCTGACCAGTTTGTGCAAATTTCTCAAAAATAAACTCATCTCTTAGAATAGTAACATTTATGTAAGAGTAACATCGTTTAAATAAGAGCAGTTACATTAGATCGTACTCTGCAGTTTTGTCTGAAGGTTGTCAAAAGAGGAAGATGGGCTAAAGTGGCCGCCAACTTTGAAATCCTAGTGTGTGAGACATTATCTTAGTTATTGGTAGGGTAATAAAACACAAAGAAGCTCATAAAGTGTCTGGGGCACCCGAAGGCAAACCCCGTATATTATAAAAAGCACAAAAGGCGCTAAAGAAAAACAAGTTTTAATGTTAAGTCGAGACTGCCCCAAGATGGCGGTGGTTCCATTTATGATGGTTTCTAGGAGGAACAGGCGACATACACCACGGGCTGACCCTGGAAGTGACGTCATAGATGGTGGCACGTCAATCTTCCTTTCTGCAGAGGGGAAAGAAGAAGAGATACTGCTAATGCTTAGTGCCCTCGGTTGATCCAGGGTAATGTTATCATCATCTAAGCCCATAAGTTGTAACCCAAGCACACGCGTGTGACAGTAGGTATATTTTGACTTTTATCAAACACTTTGCTAGTTCTCTTTTTAACATTCTTTTTATTTCATAGTTGATTATCATAAGGTGTGGTCTTGTCTGTGCAGATTCTATGACTTCACCCAGTTATTCAACAGATTGTAGCACTCATTTTTGGTTAAATTTATAGCAAGAGAGAGCAGGCTTGTAAATGCATTTTTGAATCATTTGGATCAGAATGCCCCTAAACTGCTGCCAATGTTTGACTTTTCCAAGGTCTATTGGCAAATCCTGCCACTGGATGCAGAGGTGGCCCATCCTGAACATGGTACATTTTTACTTCAAAGATTTGTTCTCCTAAATCAAGCAAAAGGAAATGGGACACTTCTTGGAGAGACTCCATCGAACTGCAGTTTTTCTATTACATTTTATTATTATTAAAAATTATTATTTAAAGGGTCTTAGGCACAAAGCCTACATGTCTATCCAATCAAGACTGAGATTTACTTTTTAAGCCAGCCACTTATTTCTTCAGAATGTATTTTCTCCTAATCAATTCACACAGCATACTTAATCAGACAATCCTCTACAGAATCTGTTTTCTTGTACCTCTGTTACTTATTAATTCCTTAAAGAGAGTCGAGACCACATAGAGTAATTTAAAATCCATCCATCCATCCATTCTCTTCCGCTTATCCAAGGTCGGGTCGCGGGGGCAGCAGCTTGAGCAGAGATACCCAGACTTCCCTTTCCCCGGCCACTTCTTCTAGCTCTTCCGGGAGAATCCTGAGGCATTCCCAGGCCAGCAGGGAGACATAGTCCCTCCAGCATGTCCTGGGTCTTCCCCGGGGCCTCCTCCCGGTTGGACGTGCCCGGAACACCTTACCAGGGAGGTGTCCAGGAGGCATCCTGTTCAGATGCCCGAGCCACCTCATCTGACTCCTCTCGATGCGAAGGAGCAGCGGCTCTACTCTGAGCCCCTCCTGGATGACTGAGCTTCTCACCCTATTTTTAAGGGAGAGCCCAGACACCCTGCAGAGAAAACTCATTTCAGCCACTTGTATTCGCGATCTCGTTCTTTCGGTCACAACCCATAGCTCATGACCATAGGTGAGGGTAGGAACATAGATCGACCGGTAAATTGAGAGCTTTGCCTTACAGCTCAGCTCCTTTTTCACCACGACAGACCGATGCAGAGCCCGCATCACTGCGGACGCCGCACCGATCCGTCTGTCGATCTCACGCTCCATTCTTCCCTCACTCGTGAACAAGACCCCGAGATACTTGAACTCCTACACTTGAGGCAGGATCTCGCTCCCAACCCTGAGAGGGCACTCCACCCTTTTCCGGCTGAGGATCATGGTCTCGGATTTGGAGGTGCTGATTCCCATCCCAGCCACTTCACACTCAGCTGCAAACCGATCCAGAGAGAGCTGAAGATCATGGCCTGATGAAGCAAACAGGACAACATCATCTGCAAAAAGCAGTGACCCAATCCAGAGTCCACCAAACCAGACCCCCTCAACACCCTGGCTGCGCCTAGAAATTCTGTCCATAAAAGTTATGAACAGAATTGGTGACAAAGGGCAGCCCTGGCGGAGTCCAACTCTCACTGGAAACGGGTTCGACTTACTGCCGGCAATGCGGACCAAGCTCTGACACTGGTTGCACAGGGACCGAACATCCCTTATCAGGGGGTCCGGTACCCCATACTCCCGGAGCACCCCCCACAGGATTCCCTGAGGGACACGGTCGAACGCCTTTTCCAAGTCCACAAAACACATGTAGACTGGTTGGGCAAACTCCCATGCACCCTCCAGGACCCTGCTAAGGGTGTAGAGCTGGTCCACTGTTCCACAACCAGGACGAAAACCACACTGTTCCTCCTGAATCCGAGGTCCAACTATCCGATGGACCCTCCTCTCCAGAACCCCCAAATAGACTTTTCCAGGGAGGCTGAGGAGTGTGATCCCTCTGTAGTTGGAACACACCCTCCGGTCCCCTTTCTTAAAGAAGGAGACCACCACCCCGGTCTGCCAATCCAGAGGCACTGTCCCTGATGTCCATGCGATGTTGCAGAGACGTGTCAACCAAGACAGCCCTACAACATCCAGAGCCTTGAGGAACTCTGGGCGTATCTCATCCACCCCCGGGGCCCTGCCACCAAGGAGTTTTTTGACCACCTCGGTGACCTCAGTCCCAGAGATGGGGGAGTCCACCTCCGAGTCCCCAGGCTCTGCTTCCTCATTAGAAGGCATGTTAGTGGGATTGAGGAGGTCTTCGAAGTACTCCCCCCACCGACCCACATCATCCCGAGTTGAGGTCAGCAGCACACCATCCCCACCATATACAGTGTTGACACTGCACTGCTTCCCCCTCCTGAGACGCCTGACGGTGGACCAGAATCTCCTCAAAGCCGTCCAAAAGTCGTTCTCCATGGCCTCCCCAAACTCCTCCCATGCCCGAGTTTTAGCCTCAGCAACCACCAAAGCCGCATTCCGCTTGGCCTGCCGGTACCTATTAGCTGCCTCCAGAGTCCCACAGGACAAAAGGGACCGGTAGGACTCCTTCTTCAGCTTGACAGTATCCCTCACCACCGGTGTCCACCAACGGGTTCGGGGATTGCCGCCACAACAGGCATCAACAACCTTACGGCCACAGCTCCGGTCAGCCGCCTCAACAATAGAGGCACGGGACATGGCCCATTCAGACTCAATGTACCCCACCTCCCTCGGGACATGGTCAAAGTTCTGCTGGAGGTGGGAGTTGAAGCTACTTCTGACAGGGGGCTCTGCCAGACGTTCCCAGCAGACCCTCACAACACGTTTGGACCTACCAGGCCTGACCGGCATCCTCCCCACCATCAAAGCCAACTCACCACCAGGTGGTGATTAGTTGACAGCTCTGCCCCTCTCTTCACCCGAGTGTCCAAGACATGTGGCCGCAAGTCCGACGACACGACCACAAAGTCGATCATCGAACTGAGGCCTAGGGTGTCCTGATGCCAAGTGCACATATGAACACCCCTATGCTTGAACATGGTGTTTGTTATGGACAATCCGTGACGAGCACAGAAGTCCAATAACAAAACACCGCTCGGGTTCAGATCGGGGGGGCCATTCCTCCCAATCACGCCCTTCCAGGTTTCACTGTCATTGCCCACGTGAGCATTGAAGTCTCCCAGCAGAATGAGGGAGTCCCCAGAAGGTATGCCCTCTAGCACCCCCTCCAGGGACTCCAAAAAGGGTGGGTACTCCGAACTGCTGTTCGGTGCATACGCACAAACAACAGTTAGGACCCGTCCCCCCACCCAAAGGCGGAGGGAGGCTACCCTCTCGCCCACCGGGGTAAACCCCAATGTACAGGCTCCAAGTCGGGGGGCAATAAGTATGCCCACACCTGCTCGGCGCCTCTCACCGGGGGCAACTCCAGAGTGGTACAGAGTCCAGCCCCTCTCAAGGAGATTGGTTCCAGAGTCCAAGCTGTGCGTCGAGGTGAGCCCGACTATATCTAGCCGGAACCTCTAAACCTCGTGCACTAGCCCAGGCTCCTTTCCCTTCAGAGAGATGACATTCCACGTCCCAAGAGCCAGGTTCTGTAGCCGAGGATCGGACCGCCAAGGTCCCCGCCTTCGGCCACCACCCAACTCACACTGCACCCGACCTCCTTGGCCCCTCTCATAGGTGGTGAGCCCATGGGAAGGGGGACCCACGTTGCCTCTTCGGGCTGTGCCTGGCCGAGCCCCATGGGTGCAAGCCCGGCTACCAGGCGCTCGCCATCGAGCCCCACCTCCAGTCCTGGCTCCAGAGGGGGGCCCCGGTGACCCACGTCCGGGCGAGGGAAAACGTCGTCCAAAGTTTTTATTCATCATAGGAAGTTGTTTTGAACCGCACTTTGTCTCATCCCTCACCTAGGACCAGTTTGCCTTGGGTGGCCCTACCAGGGGCATAAAGCCCCGGACAACAGAGCTCCTAGGATCACTGGGACACGCAAACCCCTCCACCACGATAAGGTGGCGGTTCGAGGAGGGGGTAATTTAAAATAATAAAGAAAATGAATAGTGAAAAAATAGTCACTCTATTATGTGCTGAAATGTCTGTGTCCATCTATTTTCTAAAATCATTGTTTCCTTTACAGAATCAGAGACAGATGAAGTTCACCATTACAGCATTGAGCCCAAGACAGGAACCAACCCTGAATGTGATGCCGGTGCACTAATCGAGAAACTCAGGCAGATACCAAAGCCAAAATGTATGATACTATGTTTTAAAATGTTTGTTGCATGTAACTGTACAAATTCCTTACGTTTAAGAAGTCATTTAAAATTGAAAAACAGCAGGGTCAGGTTTGGAAACACTTGCCAAAATATAGGTTTTAAAAATTGTTTATTTGAATGTTTAGTGAAAGGAAATAAATATTACAAATGAAAACTATCAGTACTTCTACTTTGCTTTACCAACTTTCAAGAATGTGAATGGAAAGCACTAGAATCCAATATGGTAGGTTACAAGTCGTACTGAAGTATAGCCAAAATGGCACAGTAGACATGCCCATAGGCATAGCTGGCAAGTATTCATGAGCTTGGGAGTTAAGGTTGTTTAGGATCTTTAAACATCACTAAAAGTCCCCTCACAATGCGGTGCCCACCATAAGTATTGTGACAATGAAGTTAAAATTGTTACTTTTTGTTGTAAGCTCAAGTAAGTAAGTAAGTCAGAATGTAAGTTTTTTATTTCTGAGTATTTCTGCTCTTATACAGCACGTCAAAAAGAGAATATCCCAAGGTTTTAAATTATAAAAGACCAGAAGATAAAAGCATGGAAATAAATAGGAAGAATCTTAGTTAAGGGCCAACAAAAAGACTGCTATAAAAGAACCAACGCCAAATCCAATCACAAAACATAAAAAGTCACATGCACAATGCAGACAAGTCCTAATAATAAACTCTTCTTGGAAGTATATTCTAAGTTCTTCTAGAGTATAAGAGATGCATGCAGCCATACGCTCACCAGTGTGAAATTGTGTGGTAGAAACTCAGGGGCTTTTGCGATGAACAATATGGTCTTGGCCATCAAAAAATTACACCAAAATGATGGTGCTCATGAAGAAAAAAAAAATACTGAAAAGATATTATAAAATAATAATTATCAATAATATTTTTAATGGTATTATAATGGAGTGTACCCAGGGCAGATCATAAGAATACAAGCTATACTGTTATGGAGTAATGTCACTTTGGGTGTTCCAGCCCCATCATTTTACCGTAATATTAGGTGGTAAATCTTTGAATACAATAATGACGTCAAACCAGTGACCCACTGACATCATTAAACTTCATCACAATTTCCACATCACTTTCTCTATATTAATGGTGGGCATTGTAACAGGTGGGCTGATTTAGAACACAGTCTAAGCCTTCTTCTTTTGGTGGTCTCTTATGAGCTTCCTAAGAGTCCAAGCTGTTTAAGCATTTCATCTGATGTGAGCAGTGGTTGGTGAGTATTAACTCCTGAATTGCTTTCCCAACCCCATATGCCGTATCTAAAGCATATTGTTTAGGATCAATGGATGCAAAATGTATGAGGATAGCAACAACTATAATTAATAAAACCAAGCTGACACTGACATGTATGACACATGTTTTATGAATCTCATTCACTCCTTTATTCAGCTAAAGAAGACAAGCTGAAAATGGATTCTAAGAACAACAACGCTGACAGTGAGGATTATGATGATGTGGCTGTGCCTGGCTGGGTGAGTGAAGATTACGATGACGTGGAGGAACTGCAACACCCTTAACAGAATGGCATGAGTCACCACCAAATGGCCGGAGACTACATCTGAAGCTGCTGGACTACTGCAATCAATTCCAACTTCTGGACTGTACGGATATAATTATACCTATATGTGCTGTAATGAAAAAATGTTAGGCTTGAAGAAAAAGAAAAAATCAGGTGGATATTTTCTTGCTTGAGTACTTGAGTTCTATGCTATTATAGTTAAATAGCCATGCTGGTCTTGCAAACCAAAGGAGTAAAGATATATTTTAGTTTAGGTAGAGCAAAAATGCACCTATAACTCATTTACTCTTATGTATCAAGACCTTAACAAAGGCTTCTTTTGGTCTTTGTGACACTTATGAACCATCAGTAGATAAGTTATTCATGTCTGTACAGTGTGGCATATTGACACAATGGTAAAATCCTTATATATAATTTGATGGTATCCGTATGTGTGGTGTTCGCGTCAATACTCCGTATGTATGACGATGTATGGAGTTCGCGTCAATACCCCGTATGTATGGTGTTCGCGTCAATACCTCGACTCAATACAAGTTAAAACCATGCAATGGGACTTTGCCTCTGTAGTTAGAACATAACGTGGCAAACGCGGACGCAGTATTGCATGATTGGCTAAGAATGTTCGAATGCTACGGTGATGCCGCTGGACGGCCGAGTATAGTAAGTTGGTGTTGGTTCGAGCAGATAACAGTAAGTTCGATTGGTTTTTGGAACGTTGGTTTGGTGGGGCGTACTTTCCATGACTAACATCATCGACTGACTTAAACCCTTCGACAGCTCCGGAACCGTATGTAATTTAGAACGTATCGCCAATTGCTTGGTACGTCGAAATCTATCTTTGGGCAGTTCGGTTTTAGCATCTGTCCTTCTGATATCTATTGGCAAACTGAGTAATGACGGCTGGGTATTACTCACTTCACTGGTTAAATTTTAGCAGATCTCAGATCTAAAATGACCACGCCAACATAATTATTACTCCGACTCTGATTAGAGTCGTAAAATATGCAAAATTCATAATTGGTATGGCAGTTTGAAAAGTTTTGAGGGTATAATCGAGCTGGCGTCTATCTATATATGTCTATGATTTGTTTGCTTTCCGACGTAGTGTAAATAAAGTAAATTCATCTCACTGTGGTGCGTATTCCGTACGTAATACCATGTAACACATTATAATTCTTCTGCTTTACGTGAATATACCCATGCCACCAAAAAAAAGACGTACAATTCCACGGTCCACTTAAGATGCCAGAGAAAAAAGTATTTCAAGGGCGTCTCAAACACCACAGCAGACACAATCCAAAGTGGACGAACTTACAATAAAATGTGAATCAGAAAACTGTTTGTTCTATTTCTATGTTCTGTTTCTTTCATTTGGGAAATTCACCAGTTATAGATTCCCGGCCAACACCGGGTACTCCTGCTAGTTACTTATTAATTTGAAGGATTTACCAGTCTTATACTAAATATTGTCAAAAGAAAGGACAAATGCCACAAAAAGTTTTGGGGTAGCCACCCCATATAATGTAAGTTGTGTTCAAGGAGAGTTGAGAAATTGTTGTCCACACTGAGTTTGAGACAGAACTGACCTACAGGATACAAAATGGTGGTTTTAAAGTCGGGCAGAGGAAGTGAGGTCATTGTCCCCTGAAATGAAAACAAAGTGATTGGGGCCTGGCGGAATTTCCCGTAGCTGGTCTGCAGAGGAAAGAGAGAAGGGGTTAGTGCACTCCACCACCCCCTGGTCTGGCATGGAAATTACCCTCATGCGAGACCTTTAGATGCCTCCCATGTGCATGTGTGTGACAACATGTAATATCAAGAGAAATGTGTCTCAGTTAAGCCATTTTAGGCCACTCCAAAGTGAAGTTTTGTTATTCAGTCATATTACAGAGATGAATAAACACTTTACTGATGCTTTGTAAGAGTGAATAAGACCCAAAGAAGTGTATGTTAAGCTCTTGTTATATAAGAGTAAATGAGTAATTGATGCATTTTTGCAGTACCTAAACTAGAGTGTTGTCAAGATATAAATAACAAAAACAGAAAAGGGGCCTCTTTACATTTAGCACACCAGCCAGTTCATTGTTTGTTACATTTTTTAAAGGTATTAATAAGGCAATGATTCTTTACACCATGATTCTTCCCTGGACAAAGCAGTATGGAGAATGAAGTAAACTTACATTACCAGTAAGACTGCAATTGAAAGTAGAAAAAATAAAAGTCTTTATTCCTTTTGTTTAGCAAAAGAAAAATGAACTTGAAGTGCACTAATGTAATTGAGAAAAACTGTGCCATCTGCTGGAAATGAGGACTTTACATTTTTCTCCTTATTAGCCATAATAGATTTTCTGTAAATTACTAATAAAATAGAAATTTAGAATGCTCACATCCAGCATAATCCATCTCTACAAAATATTTCTATTTTTAATCTTTTGGAAATTATATGTATACATTTATATGTGCATAAATAAATAAATATCTCTCTATTATAATAAAAAAATCTTGGGAGACAAGACTTTTTATCCTGCGACAAGACGTGATCTTTTGAAAAGAGACACTTTCACGGTCCTTGAGACGAGACTTTGTGCCAAGAGATTTAACCACGCCCGGGGCTGGAAATAAAAGACAAAGAGTAGTTGACAAAGTGGAACGTCGTAAAGAATTCAAAAACGATGGTGCAATACACATGCAGAGCAGGTTAGAGATAATGGAAGTACGAAAATTCGAAAGTCTCAAAAAAAATGATAGCAAGGATCACATTAGCGCAAACAGATTGAAATTATTACTCGGTGAAATAACAGAACAGCGAAAAGTGATCGAATATATTGTTCGGATTTAAACTTTAAGTCGGAGACTTGTAGATCGTCTAATTCGTGTTGCCATCAGGGAAAAGTTGTGTTTCTTCCCAATGAAGAGGCTTATCCGTGAGAATTAAAAGATTGGTTGTTTTGTGAAAGTGAAATCCCGAAAAGAGAAAATTCTAAGCCCCACGAGACAAGACTTTATGCAAAAAGATTTGGAAAAGTCCTGCCCACATCTAAAACATTTACAACCACGCACACAGTTCAATCAGTTCTCATTTGTGTGAATGCTATTGTCAGACACAGTTCGTGTAGAGAGAAACAAATGATATTCACTCACGGGCAGTTATACATTGCGTTGTCACGATGTAATTTCAAACACGGAATCAAAATTCAATGCGATATTGATGAAAAGTTAAAAGCGAAAACAGATTGAATATATGGACATAGGTGATATGACAGAAGTATGTAGATATTGTTTGTTTTTTAAACTTTAAGATGGAGACTTGTAGATTGTCTAATTCATGTTGCCATCAGGGAAAAGTAGTGTTTCTTCCCAATGAAGAGGCCTATCCATGAGAATTAAAAGATTGGTTGTTTGTGAGAGGCGGAGACACTGAGTTGTTGGCGAGCAAAGCGAGCAGGGGGTTAATCCCCCTGGTATTTAAAATAGAAAAACTTTAGGTACAGCTTTCTAAGGTAGGATCTCCTAGAATCTTCCAAGTTCTTGGAAGCATGGATTCAACATAGTGCTGGAAACTTTCTTTAAGGATTTTGGTTCATGCCGACACAATAGTACTATTGAGTTCCAACAGACTGAGAAATAACAAGATTATAACAAATGAGATAAACACATTCATGTAGCTTGTTTTCAACAGTAATGAAGCAGATTCATAATTCTTTTTTATTTTACTTTTGGTTCAAGCTTATCCTACCATTGCTATGCAATATGACGTGTGATTTCAGCACATGGTCAGATTTATGACAGTTCTGTAGGTTTAAATGCGATTCCTTTGCTTGGCCATCATGTAGGCAAATAATACAGAAACTTCCACTTCTTGAAATAAAGTACTGTTAATTTCAGTCATCTTTTTATGTGAAACCTTTTTTACTTTGTCTCTGTGATTCAAAAGATTGTTCATGCAACATAGTATCATAGTGCTTTTTTCGTTTTTTACATGGCAGTTTACTCCTTGAATACATGCAGGCCACAATGGCTCTTTGAACCTCTGCATATTGTGTACTCCAGGTTTTCATTTGTGATGAACAGTGATAGACTACACTCCTTCCACTCTTAGCAGTATGTCCTGATTGACTTTGTATACCAGGAAGCTGCAACAAACAAGATCCTGTCTAACAACTTCAGCTAATCAATTCACAGCAAACAATACCTTGTTGCCACTCACTGTTGACTAAACTGACTATATCACTTTCAGTTACTTTAAGTTAGTTTTTCCCAGCACTTGGTACTCAGCAATAGGAAAAAGGGACAATGTAAAGTGTTTAAACATTGTGTGCATAAAACTAGCCAGTTAAAAAAGTGTTAATGTTACAGACATACCCCATAATAAAAGGTAACATTTATATTCATCTTTACATTTCAAAACCAAATTGCTCAAATATATAGTAAAAATAGCAATTTTCACTTTACTGCTTCAGTACTTAGGGTGTGTACTGTATGCTTACTAAAATTTCATGTAAGCACACAGTTAATAGCCCACCTAAACTATTACAGAAAAATAATTATAGAAATGAAGAGTACCTCGCTTCAGCAGGGAAACAGAATTCTTTCCAACTCAGGTTTTGTTCTTCAATGTGAAAAATATAGCAGAAAACAATCTAAAAAGAAAGAATGGAGAGCAAATTGTAACCAACGGAGGTGTGTTACGTCCAACAGCATACTCTATGCTCTTTAGCAGTACACCCTAAATTTGGACACAAAAACCAAATTGGTCAAACATATCCAGTCTGTCTGAACCACCCAACCTGCAACAGAAACAAGCAAATCTGCAAACATTGATCAAGATTATAGTTTTATTACTGCAACTAGGAACTCTTTGCTGCCACCTTGTGGAGTGAAGAATTTTAGCCGTCATTTCATTCACTGGGATTCTTTAGTTTAACAAATCAGGGATGGTTAATCCAGTCCAAAGGTCCAAACTTGCGGCAAACCTTTGTTTTAACCAATGTCTTAATTAGAAACTTTTTTTTTGTTATGAAACTTGTCATTTAATTTATGCTGCTCCTAGTTCAGTGGTCTCCAACTCCAGTCCTGTAGGGCCGCAGTGGCTACAGGTTTAAATTTTAACGCTTTTCTTAATTAGGGACCTGTTTTTGCCGCAAATTAACTTCTTTTGCATTAATTTTAATTGACTTGTTTTTCTTTTAAGATTTGTTCCCCTGAATTGCTTCATTTCTTTCCTTAAATGGCACCCAGTCAGAAATTAAATGTGATGTGAATGAACCAACAGAAGACCAAATAAGTCAGATCCTCAAACTCCAACCAATTTCACTCCAACCAGTTGCTTAATTAGGAGCTGATTCTTGTTGTTAATTAAACCCATTCTTTAATTCCATGGTTTGATGCTGCTCTCATTGTGTGATAGCAGACATTTTCAAAATTGTTGATTTTCTCTTTTCTAAGATAGATAGATAGATAGATAGAGCACTGTTAAAATGATTTGGGGACCCGAGTAGATCATTCATCTTTTTTTATTTTCAGATATTGTATGATGGACACAGTTTAATGGTCATGTTTTGGTTCATTTTGTATCTCATTATTGTTTGGCAGCTAATTATGGAAAAAGAAAACAAGGGGTACAAGTCAAATAAATATAATTCAAAAGAAATTAATTAGGAGCAAAAACAGGTCACTAATTAAGAAAAGGGTTAGAATGAAAACCTGCACCTACTGCAGCCCTCCAGGATCGGAGTGGGGACCCCGTTCTAGTTCCTGTTATTATATATTTTGTTTTGTCACTTTTTTCAGCATATATTGACTTTTCTGGAGAAATCAGCAAAGCAGACTGAGGTGCATTAGAGCCAGCCTCCTTTTTTTCTTCAAAATACTTTATTAAATACAGCTGTGTAATGACAAACTTGTTTATTAATCATGGTTACAATATAATTCTGTGTAATGAAATATAACAATAAAAACTTTTATAATAAAAAAAAAAATCTTGTCAAGTAAATTAATCAAAATGAGCAAAGCATACAATTTAGAGACTTCTGGACTCTGAACATCCGGGCAGCAAACTTGTTTCTGATTTCCAAAGAGAACTAAATTGTACTTTGTTAATTTCTGACTTCAGACAGGCAGTTTGAGCCAGCTGTTGGAAGGAAATGATGACAATTAACAACAGGATTGACATTAAGAATTAAGTTAATTGGAACAGCAGCCTACAGCCACTATGGCCTCCCATGAACAATGACTACTGTCGGCTTCCTCATGCATGACTCTTCATGTATCCTGTGTTATTTCAGTTCCCCAACTGCCTGTAGCAAGTGTATACAAACCATTATCAATCTTAAAGTCAACATTAACATTTTTTCTTCCTCAAGGGAAAGGCTACAAGGAAGTCCAGCCATATCTCATCAGTATTTATGTTCTACTGTAGCATCAGTTCAAGTATTGTGAATGCTGAAAGCAGAGTGCAATATTACACGTGTACTTCTTCTTCTTTAGGCTGCTCCTGTTAGGAGTTGCTACAGCTGATCATCTTCTTCCATATCTTTCTGTCCTCTGTATCTTGTTCTGTTACACCCATCACCTGCATGTCCTCTCTCACCACATCCATAAACCTTCTCTTGGGCCTTTCTCTTTTCCTCTTGCCTGGCAGCTCTATCCTTAGCATCCTTCTCCCAATATACTCAGCATCTCTCCTCTGCACATGTCCAAACCAGCACAATCTCACCTCTCTGACTTTGTCTCCCAACTGTCCAATTTGAGTTGACCCTTTAATGTACTCATTTCTAATCCTGTCCATCCTCGTCACACCCAGTGCAAATCTTAGCATCTTTAACTCTGCCACCTCCAGCTCTGTCTCCTAGTTTCTGGTCAGTGCCACCATCTCCAACCCATATAACATAGCTGGTCTCACTACCGTCCTGTAGATCTTCTCTTTCACTCTTGCTGATACCCGTCTGTCACAAATTACTCCTGACACTCTTCTCCACCCATTCCACCCTGCCTGCACTCTCTTTTTCACCTCTCTTCCACAATCCCCATTACTCTGTACTGTTGATCCCAAGTATTTAAACTCATTCACCTTTGCCAAATCTACTCCTTGATCCTCACCATTCCACTCACCTCCTTTTCACTTTCCACTTCACTATTACATTCAAATCAATAATTTGCATAAACAAAATATTCTGGATTTAATTCCAGCATTACAACAACTCCTGCAATCTAGTGCATGTAATTACCCTGTGCATGAAAATATAATTCAAACTATACAGTACTCTTAATTCAAATATTCTCATCTCCTTTTTACAAGCTAATTAGTAGCCTTTAACCAATTACTAATAGCAAAATGTTTCAATAGACTTTCACTGTTCACTTTACTTCCTGAACACAGTGGCTCTTGTTCAGTATAAGCTGCAGCAGGGCACATAGCATTTGTAAATAAAGCATAATTCTTAACCATGAGAATTACAGAAAGTCCAATACACAGTTTGCCATTGCCATTTAACACATGAACAAATAAAAGTGGTAATAAAGCAGAATATAATTTTACACATAAACACAAGAAATTGTATCCAAATAATTTCACACCCGTGCACATTTTTGTGTCAATTACCAGATTGTGGTATAAAAATAATTACTTAGATTAAGATGACAGGGAGAAACATCAACAATTTAGTAAATGTGATTAGTGAATCTCAGTGTGGTAGACGTGCCCTGCTAACAGACAGAAACAAACACCAAAGCCCTTTAAGTTTTAATTGGTGGTGTGCTGAATAAATAAACGTGTAATCTGTTAATTCTTTGTTGGCATCATTGTAAATTATGCAATCTAATATAAACAGCCTTTAGTACCAAACTCAATTTATGTTTCTTTCTTGAAGTAAATGAGCCGTAATATTAAAACTCACGCTTCTTTTTCTATCTACATCTTTATATATAATACGCTACCGTGGCTGTCCCGTTTGTCTGTCCAGGATTTTAAATCACCTGTAGCTCGCAAACCGTTTTGAACTATTGACCTGAAATTTGGTACACATATACTACATGATGTCTACTGTCCACTTTTAGTGTGATGATTTTTATTACGCTTTTTATTTTTTTGTAGAATCAACTCTCAGCAGTGGCCAGCATGGTGGCCATGCGGCGCATGTGTACGGGCGCCACTCTTATTCCCTACCACCTTCATCGTCACTTCCCCTACCTCTTCATATCTTAAATCATTCTTGAGGCAGATTGAAGACTTAAGTGAAAAATCAAGGAAAACGTACTAAGTAATTGCAACACAAACACTGACTTAATTAGTTTTAACACGAAAAGATGCAGATGAAAGAAGAGAAGAAGCGGGCCGCTAGGGTGGAGAAAAGAAGAGCTGCTCAGGAAGCAGCAAGTGCATCAACCTCTGAGCAAACAAATGCTAAACGTACAGAGAAAGAGGATGAAAAACTATGAATGCTCAAGTCAAGCGTAACGTGCAGTGCGCTGTTACTTATTTTTTATATTAAAAGGATAACACTGCAGCAAAAACTCTAATGAATGAAACCTAAAAGCACATTCACAAATATGAACAAACAAATTAATGTGGATAAGAAACCTTGGCTGGACAAACAGAGAAGGAATTGTGACTTTATATGACAAAACCTGTAGAGCATGAATATCTGTTTGAACATGTTACTTTTATTTGCACATCAGCCCAGCTGACACCTTTCAGTTAACGGATAACCCCCTGACAAATTAAAATGAGAACATGTTTTAAGCAAAAGACACTGGTTAGAAATTACTTAAATTCATAAAATGCAGAAGTAAAATTTTTGTTAAATGTCTTTACACAAAATTCTGGTGTCAACACCTTAAAAAAGCAGTAAAGAGAGGTACAGAATCTCACTAGCTGTTTATTTCCACACTATTGTACATTAGTTTTACAATAATGAAATATAAAATATTCAAAACTTTTATATATAGTTATATACAAATGCAATTTTTTCCCAATCACTTATGTGCAGCAACTCTCTTAGTTCACCACCTCAGACATACATGAACATGTTTAAAGCTATCCATTTTGGACAACAACATCTGATTCTCTGAAACAATGAATCAAAAAACAGGTGCCAAATGTTATATCATAAAAAACTGTATGTGGCAACATTCTTTGCATGGAAAATATTTTAGAGGTATTCAGGGAGACTCATTGTGCAGGGACAGAGAACTCTCACATCCACCTCTTCTTCGCAGTTCTTGGATGAGATCTTGTTAAGGCCACAATTGTTCCCACTAATTCTGTCAGCTTTCACTATATACCATTACAGCCTTCAGCATCCTTCTAATACTGTGGCTGCCATTAAAATGCTGCATTGGTGCTTTTCCACTAGGAATGAAAAAAAACACATACTACTGACAGCTCTTTACAGTGAAGGAATAATCCATTTATCCGCTCATCCAGTCCATTCTGTCTGAAGCAAAAAAAAGAGTTCAAACACACAGTATAAAAGGCTCCATGAAAGCATGTTTGATTTTCCCCCTTCTTTTCTTTTCTTGGTTTTGCAGATAGTTAGCCCCCAAGACGTTGCCCTCTCCCCATGGAAAGCCTCCAGGCCGTTCTTCAGGGAGGGGGTTATAGTTTGCATCTTCTGCTGGGGCATCAAATAATGCTTTCCTACATGAATAAGCACAGAACACAAGTAACAGTCAGAAATAATGAAGCATTCACAGTAATATGATGCAAGACAGACAAAAACATGTCTAGAAGACAGAAAACTGTCTCTAGTCGATATTTTCTAATACTGTAAATTCGTTTTTGGAAGTACTTTCTATATATATGAAACAGTCTGATCATATTTAATTATGCAACGATTAAGTAAAAAGATAAATTTCAGCAGCACTCTATATCAGGGGTTGCCAAGTCCGGTCCTGGAGGACCACCGTGGCTGCAGGTTTTCATTCTAACCCTTTTCTTAATGAGTGACCGGTTTTTGCTGCTAATTAACTTCTTTTGAACTAATTTTAATCTTGCTATTGAAGACTCAGACCCCTTAACTGTTTCTTTTTCCTTAATTAGCAGCAAAACAATAATGAGACACAAAATGAGCCAACACAACTGGTGTCCATTATACAATATCTGAAAATAAAGAAAGGTGAAGGTCTCAGGAAAGCCACGAAATTAAAGAATGGGTTTAATTAAGGACAAGAATTGGCACCTCATTAAGCTGCTGGTTGGAGTGAAATTGGTTGGAGTTTGAGGCCCTCACTTAGTTGGTCTTCTGTTGGCTCACTTGCTTCACATTTCATTTCTGTTTGGGTGAGTTTAAGGAAAGAAATGAAGCGACTCAGGGGAACGATGAAGACATTCAGGGGAGCATATCTTAGAAAGCAATTTAATTAAAATAAATTCACAAGAAGTTAATTAGCAACGTAAACAGGGACACTCATTAAAAAAAGGGTTAGAGTGAAAACCTGCAGCCACGGTGATCCTCCAGGACCGGACTTGGTGACCCCTGCTCTATATCGTGTACTTGAAATAACATGTATGCAATAAATCTATCTATTTAGTATTTGGTACTAAATATTCAAAGTTGACTCATTCATTCTCTCACTCACTCATCAACAACATTATTCCCCATTTATATAAAAAGCTGAAATTTTGCTGGATGTTACATCTTGGACATCCAGTACAAATCTCCTAGGAAAGGACATCTCAATTTATCAATATTTACAGTTAAACCCCAGCTCAACAACAGAAAATGAAATTACCCAAAATCTCAACTGATTTGACTGAAATTTGGTGACATTATAGAAAAAAGAAAATTAGCGAAACCATGATTTTTTTATTTGTTGATACTTATGAATATTATGCTAATGTAATGCTCTGCTCTGCACTTAGAGGTGGCTTTATGCAAACAAAGGATGCGAAAGAAGCGATTAACAGCATCCCTAATGATTAGGGTGGACAGACAGATGACTAAAGATAGGGCAGTTTCCTGGACAGGAAAAAAAAAGATGTGATCACGTTTACAGTGTAAAGTGAAGTGTGAAATGGAAAGAGAAAGTTCAGCAAAGCTCAAGAAAGATGTAAAGCTCGATGATTAGCAAGCGCACTTTACACCTTGAGTTCTGGTTCCAGACATTGCATGGGCCATCTCAATGTGCAGCCAATAAATCTCATTGCTGTTTGTAATAAGTTGAGGTAAAACAAGATTCAGTGTTAGCACTTTATTGTCTATCATAATAATATATACACTGTGATGGATGGCCAGGGACCCTGCCCTACCGGGAGACCTGGAGAAGCAGGGGACCGGGAGAGGGGCAATTCCTTCCCCATGACGTTAGAGGGCAGCCATCCTAGATTGTGTGGGAGCCACGGAACTAGAAGGCTCAACCCTATGGGGATCCGTGGCCACAGCCAGGGGGCGCATGAAGGACTAAGGAGCCTTGGAGCCGAACCAGGAAGCAGGTACACCGGGAGTGCTTTCGGGTGCCCATGCAGCACTTCCGCCACACCAGGAAGTGCTGCAGGGAGATCATCAGGGACCACCTGGAGCACATCCGGGTGCATTATAAAAGGGGCCGCCTCACTCCATTCAAGGAGCTGGAATCGGATGGGAGAGGACGGAGCTTCCGAGCAGTGGAGTAGAGGCGGCAGAAGAAACAAAGATAAGGCCTGAAAGTATTATCTGCACTGTGTGATATTGTGTGCTGTGAAGGAAAAGAGGAATAAAATGTGTGTGGTTTGGACATCTGGAGTCTGTGTCTGGGCTATCTTTTACAACACTAATTTGACATTATTCCTACTAATTAACCATTTTAGTTCAAAAGAATACATTTTCCTGTAAAATTGTGTTTTGCAATGACTGTCAACAAAAGCCATTAGGTAAAGTGGAGATTTAGCTAATGCATTAATGTTTTATTCATTTTGTGCAATGTATATAGCATATTTAAGAGCTTCAGTGAATTAATAATTTTATTATTTGAATGACACCTTTATCCAAGGGGACTTACAACATTTGAGATAAAGTCGGTTTCATTTCATTTGTTTCTCCAGTTGGAGCACAGGCACGTGAAGTAATTTGAGCATGGCCACATAACATCAGTGATATGATTTGAAAACACAACCTCAGGGTTTAAAGTACTAGGTCCAATGCCTTAACCACTACACCACACTGCTTGTCAATAATATTAGTCTTTGGTTAAAAAAACAAACAAAAAAAAAAAAAACCTACAAATATAGTGTACAGAAAAGTACTTTGCTACTTAGTATTTCTGATACATCTAATTAACTGACAGCACTATAACCGTGGCCAGTTGCCTTATGAAATTGCCTGGGTGAATTCAAGTAAAATAGCTAATAATTAATAATAATAAAAATGCTACCAATACTTACAAAATGCTTGGGGTTCGTAACCAACGGCTGCCACCTGGCTGTGCAGGAAACACATCCTCAAGAAAATAATAAATGTGACCAACTGCAATTCCTGCCAACAAAAGAAAAATGGCATTATGATCAAACTCTGCACTTTGTTCATAAAAAAAAAACTAAACTGGACAAGAAAGCTTAACAACATTTTGAATTGAAGACCTTGCCACATCATGACAACAAATGCAAAATGTTTGATAGATTTGAAATGAAGAATTCCTTCTGCCATAATATGATATTCACAAGACCTCTATTGAAGGAGATGGGCATGTTGGGGTGGTATTATTAGGGCAATAAGATTTCTACCAGCAGAATTTAAAGGACCCATCCAAATGGCATACCGGCACTTTTTCTTTCCCTGTAATGGATTCAATGCATTATGTGTAATTGCAGTAAAACTAAATATAGATTATAACTCTCAGATTATTGGATGCTGGTCACCTAAACAAATTCCAAATTAAAAGTATACATACAGTAATCCCTCGCTATATCGCGCTTCGCCTTTCGCGGCTTCACTCCATTGCAGATTTTATATATAAGCATATTTAAATATATATCGCGGATTTTTTGCTGGTTCGCGGATTTCTGCGGACAATGGGTCTTTTAATTTCTGGTACATGCTTCCTCAGTTGGTTTGCCCAGTTGATTTCATACAAGGGACACTATTGGCAGATGGCTGAGAAGCTACCCAACTTACTTTTCTCTCACTCTTGCGCTGACTTTCTCTGATCCTGACGTATGGGATTGAGCAGGGGGGCTGTTCGCACACCTAGACGATACTGACGCTCGTCTAAAAATGCTGAAAGATTATCTTCACGTTGCTACCTTCTGTGTAGCTGCTTCCTGAAGCGACATGCTGCACGGTGCTTCGCATACTTAAAAGCTCAAAGGGCACGTATTGATTTTTGCTTGCTTGTTTTTCTCTGTCTCTCTCTCTCTTTCTGTGCTCTTGACGGAGGGGGTGTGAGCTGCCACCTTCAACAGCTTTGTGCCGCGGTGCTTCGCATACTTAAAAGCCAAACAGCCCTATTGATCTGTTTGCTTTCCTCTGTCTTTATGACAGTCTCTGCTCCTGACGCGCACTCCTTTGAAGAGGAAGATATGTTTGCATTCTTTTAATTGTGAGACGGAACTGTCATCTCTGTCTTGTCATGGAGCACAGTTTAAACTTTTGAAAAAGAGACAAATGTTTGTTTGCAGTGTTTGAATAACGTTCCTGTCTCTCTACAACCTCCTGTGTTTCTGCGCAAATCTGTGACCCAAGCATGACAATATAAAAATAACCATATAAACATATGGTTTCTACTTCGCGGATGGCTCTGGAACGCAACCCCCGCGATGGAGGAGGGATTACTGTATTTCCATTAATAAGATACTCATAAGAGTTACTTGTTTATAAAGCAAATTAAATTTTATAAAATGTCCTTCCCTGGTCACTTTTAAACATATTATTGTTAAATTAGAAAACTTGTGTCTGTTAACGTAAATGTGTGTACAAGGTACGAAGGTAAAAAAAAAAGGAAAAGACTGAAAATGTTCTAAATCAAGGGAGTCCAACTCCAGTCCTGGTGGGCCGCAGTGGCTGCAGGTTTTCATTCTAACCATATTCTTAATTAGTGAGCCATTTTTGCTGCTAATTAACTTGTTTTGCCTTTGTTTTAATTGATGTGACTCAGACCCCTTAGTTGTTTCTTTTTCCTTAATGAGCAGCCAAACAATAATGAAACTCAAAACAAGCCGCCACGTGACCAGCTAACCTGGAAATAAAGAAAAGTGAAGGTCTCAATCATGTTGGTCTGCTTAGGTCACCAAAACATCTTGACGGTGGTCTTAGAAAAAACAGAAAATCAACAGTCTGCTGTGGCAGAATGAGTGCAGAAACAAGTCATGATATTTAATAACGGCTTTAATTAACAACAAGAATTAGCTTCTCATTAAGAAACTGGTTGGAGTGAAATTGGCAGGAGTTTGATGTTCCAATTTAGCTGGTCATTTGTTGGCTAGTTTCACATCTCATTTCTGTTTGGCTGCCATTTAATGAAAAATCAAATCAATTCAGAGGACTGAATCCTTAAAAACAGAACTGTTAATATTAAGGGAAATTAGTTAATTAGCAGTGAAAACTGCTCGCTGATTAAGAAAAGGGTTGAATGAATGAATGAAAACCTGAATGAATGAAAACCTGCAGCCATTGCGTCCCACCAGGACCGGAGTTGGACACCCCTGTTCTAAAGGATTAAAAATGGGGAATGTTCAGATCTAACTAAAATGAAGTTAAGCAGAGGGTAAGGCAGCCTAGTGAGAGAAAAGACTAGGCCCAGAGAGCAGGTTTCCTTAACTGAAACATAACAATAAATGACAAATTCATGTGAAGAACTAACATTTTGTTAAAATATACTACATTTGCAAATAAAACATTACAACTTTCACCATTCATACTTGGTTAGAAGACTGACAGATTACTAAACAAAACAACATTACCCAAGAAGTCAACAATGATGGAGTTTCCCAGTAGAAGTGAAAATCCCATGAGGACCCAGGGAAGAAACGGTGCCTCAAAGTTTAGCAACCCAAAGAAGTTCATGCGTACATAGGGATTTCTTCGACTCCACACATAAACTAGCATGATAGTAAAGGCCTGACCAAGGAAGACCAAGCTTACAAATAAGCCAAATAACTGACAAGCTGTCAAGGAAATTTAAAAAAATGATCATTAACTGTGGTAGCAGTCTAAATTATCCAAGAATGCAGGTGAAGCCAGAACACTTGAGCATCACAATACCTTAAGTAAAAAGTATTAGATTTTAACTAATAGTTGATATACAAGACTGTATGTTGTTTCAGGTTAACTGAATGAAAACAACATGAATTCTTCAAAGAAATATAAGCCTTAATCTATTATAAGAACAGAATTAAGACCAAAAGATCTTAATACCTGAACTACAAGGGGGAAACTTGTCTCTCTTCTTGACTTTCATGTACTAAGACTGCTCTAAAACTATTTTATAAGCATACAGAAAGAATAAATTCCATTTACAGGTATTGGGTATTTTCTCTAAAAAAAACACTGAATGAACTAATTACTATATATACAGTGGAACCTCAGGTCACAACAGTAATTCGTTCCACAACTCTGGTTGTAACCCGATTTGGTCATGATCCGAAGTAATTTCCCCCATGGGATTGTATGTAAATACAATTAATCCATTCCAGACCGTACGAACTGTATGTAAATATATTTTTTTTAATATTTTTAAGCACAAAAATGTTAATTATACCATAGAATGCACAGCGTAATAGTAAATTAAATGTAAAAACATTGAATAACACTGAGAAAACCTTGAACAGAGAAAAGTAACATTGCAAGAATTCACGCTATAGCCTTACAAACCGCTCGTTGTAAACACTTTTTCTTAACGAGTTTTAAGCACAGGGAAAAAAATGAACATTTGAAAAATCTGAAATTAAATAAACAACCAAGAAAAGTAACATTGCAACAATTCACGCTACGAACCGAAAAATTAACATTTGAAAAATACGTAATACAAAAACTAACCATAAACTAACCTTGCATGAGTCGAGTTCTGGCATGAAGGATGTGAGGAGGTACTGGGTGGAGAGGAGATTACAGTTTTGAGGTAAAGTCTGTGACGATGCGAATTCGCTGCATGCTCCCATCTCGCTTCCGGGAGCCCTTAAACCCGTCACCGTCGGTAATGTTACCGATGAGTAGTACAGTGAGGCACTACTGTACAATGGAGCAAGGGCAGGCAAAAAGTGCCAAGTGCTTTTATTAAAATCAACAAAACAACAATCAAAAACAAAGTCCAAATTAAATAAAGTGCAGTGCTTTCAGAATCCTTCAATAAATAAATAATCCCATAAAAACAGAAGTGAAATGGAGGTTAACATCCAATAGAAAAAAGTCCTCATTAAATACAACGAGGTTAAAACAATGCTGGAAGCAGTCTCTTTAAAAACAAGCCCGGTGCATTCTTTAACTGGTGACCCCCGCTGCCTTCTCGGCCTTACGCGGCCAGCCATCCTTTTTCTGGTCACTCCAGCTCCTTGATCGCTCAGCTGGAGCGACCGCTTCCTTCTGCCCCACCCCTGCTTGGGCTCACTGTCCAGCTGCCTGCCCGTAAGCACGCGCTCGCTCGCTCAAACCGGTTCCGTCCACACTGCTTCCTGCGTACTTCCTCACTCCGCAACCTCCGTCTTTCTTTTCTTTTTCCTCCCTTTAACCGCCTTTCACTTCTATTTATGAAGAGGACGTGGCAGCTGTAGCGCAGCGATTATTTATTTAAAACTGGCCTCTTGACGTGAGCTGTGGACCCGGTACACCACAAAGTCCCTCTGCGCGATGCACATCTGATGCACAGACTGAACACGTGCGTAAATCATCGGCGCATACAAACCGGAAGGGAAACTGGCTTGTTTGTCACCCGAGTGTGTGGTCGTGAACAGATGCAAAAGTTTGGAAAACTTTTTGGTCGTAACCCGATTTGTACGCGATCCGAGACGTTCGTGACCAGAGGTTCCACTGTACTTCTCAGAAAAATTAAAGGAACACTTTTTAATCAGAGTATAGCATCATGTCAATGAAACTTCTGGGATATTTAATTAGCAGAGGGGGTTGTTAATCAGTTTCAGTTGCTTTGGTGTTAATGACATTAACAACAGGTGTACTAGAGGGGCAACAATGAGATGACCCCCCAAAACATGAATGGTTTAACAGGTGGAGGAAACAGACATTTTCCCTCCTCATCTTTTCTGACTGTTTTTTTCACTAGGTTTGCATTTGGCTACGGTCAGTGTCATTACTGGTAGCATGAGGCGATACCTGAACCCTACAAAGGTTGCACAGGTAGTCCAACTTCTCCAGGATGGCACAACAATATGTGCCATTGCCAGAAGGTTTGCTGTGTCTCCCAGCACAGTGTCAAGGGCATGGAGGAGACTCCAGGAGACGGGCAACTACTCTAGGAGAGCTGGACAGGGCCATAGAATGTCCTTAACCCATCAGCAGGACCGGTATCTGTTCCTTTGGGCAAGGAGGAACAGGATGAGCACAGCCAGAGCCCTACAAAATGACCTCCAGCAGGCTGCTAGTGTGAATATCTTTGACCAAACAATCAGAAACAGTACTTCATGAGGGTGGCCTGAGGGCCCGACATCCTATAGAGGCTCTGTGCTCAATGCCTGGCACCATGAAGCTCGATTGGCATTTTCCACTGAATACAAGAATTGGCAGGTCCACCACTGGCGCACTGTGCTTTCCAACGATGAGAGCAAGTTCACCCTAAGCACATGTGACAGACAGGATCTGGAGAAGCCATGGAGAATGTTATGCTGCCTGTAACATCGTTAAGCATGACTGGTTTGGTGGTGGGTCAGTGATGGTCTGGGGAGGCATGTCCACGGAGGGACGCACAGACCTCTACAGGCTAGACAACGGCACCTTGACTGCCATTAGGTATCGGGATGAAATCCTTGGACCCATTGTCAGACCCTATGCTGGTGCAGTGGATCCTGGGCTCCTCCTGGTGCACAACAATGAGTATGAAGGCAGTTCCTGGAGGATGAAGGAATTGATACCATTGACTGGCCCCCATGCTCGCTTGACCTAAATCCCATTGAACACCTCTGGGACATTATGTTTTGGTCCATGCAACGCCAGCAAGTTGCACCTCAGACTGTCCAGGAGCTCAGTGATACCCTGGTCCACATCTCAGAGGAGTTCCCCCAGGATTCCATCCATCGTCTCATTAGGAGCATGCCCAGACATTGTCAGGCATGCATAGAAGCATGTGGGGGCCATACAAACTACTGAGAATGATTTTGAGTTGTTGCAATGAAATTTCGACAATGCGTGCCGCATCATTTTTTCACTTTGATTTTCGGGGTGTCTTTGAATTCAGCCCTCTGTAGGTTGATAATTTTTATTTCCATCAAACAATGTGGTATCCTTTCGTCCCTAACACATTACCCACTCCATATCAGTATAGATATCCGGCATTACTTTTTTTTCCCCCATTGAGATCTGATGTGTTTTCAAAGTGTTCCTTTAATTTTTTGAGCAGTTTATATATATATATATATATATATATATATATATATATATATATATATATATATATATTAAACAGGACCAAATAACAAAGGCTTCCAAATTTTGCACAAATGTAGTAGACATTACATACAAAAGGATACAGTCATTAATGTTCCACCAAAGAGGAACATGAAGATGAAATCAGCTGTACGCCCTCTGAAGGACCCTTCCTCTAGCATTCGGCAATACCGGTATCTGAATACCTTCAAGTCAAGGATTTGAATTAGTTTGTAGCTGATCTGGAAAATAGATGTTCATACCTGAAATGCAAGAAGGCAAACTGTCTCCGAACTTTCGCTTTTAAGTCAGCCTTAACACCATTCTTGAATTATAAATAAGAGCTTCTATTGTATCCACTTTAAAAGCAAACTGAACACACTGCAGATCTTAGCTGTATTTATTGCTGACAAATTAACATTGAACAAATTAAGGAGAAACACGTGTAGGAACTACATCTTATACTAACTACTTACAATTACTTCTGATCTTGTTTTTATCATAAAAAGATGAAATTCTGCCAGAACATAACCAATCTTCTCTCATTGAACTATCAAGGACTTTTTTTAGTCACCCCACAATGTGGTATATTATTTTGGTTTTCACATATATGTGCCAAATTAAGCACTAAATAAAAGCAACATGCAACAAAACTGCTTTATACTTATTACTAAAACAACATTGTGGGTACCCCATTTCAGAGCCTTAGGTGTGTATTTCACAATTGGATGGAATATGTCAATAAGGTTTGGAAGCAGTAGAATTTTTTTGATCAATTTCTTGAGTAAAATTATCTCTATAAAGATAAGGAAATAAAGTCATGAAGATTTAATTTGTACCTTCCCCTTCTGAAAAAGGATACAGAAAAATCATATTAAATAAAAAGTTAAATCCAACAGGTCCAAAAAACAGAAAATTTGTAATAAGCCGCCATATCTAAAGGAAAAAAGAAAAAATATTATTGCAAATATTTGAAGCTTTAATGCATTTATTTCTCTGGGGTTTTACTATTTATCATATGGGTTTAGTGGCATACTAAGCACTTGGGCACAAGAAATAATTTTTATATATTTCCCCCTTGATCTACTAAGTAAGCTTTCCTAACTCTGCCTGCACAATTTCCTAACACATAGACTACATGCCAAGGAAAATACAATATACTGCATACATCTTGATCCTGGTACAGATAATGTTATGCACACAAGAAATATAACTACTGTATTTACAGTGCCTGATATGTAGCCTAACTGAAATATCTAATCAAAATCACTCTTTCACTCTAGGACAACTCGATGCAACTTTGTTTACAACATTAAACAGTAGCACATTTCAACCTAGAGACAGAATTTCTGGGCCTTAACCAAACTCCCTATGGACAAGTTACAGCCTTTTTGTACAAATGAAAACTATGAAAGTAATGCATATGGGTCAAAATTACATAACAAAGCAAATATGCTTCAAAGAATGAAATTTCAAGGTATAAAGGCTTAGGCATGTTGTAAATTTCCCCTTGGGATTAATAAAGTATCTATCTATCTATCTATCTATCTATCTATCTATCTATCTATCTATCTAAATTTTCACTTAAGTCAATATGTAAACTGAACAATAATTATCTCAGAATGCATGCTCATTACATCATTATCTGAAAAAAAATCTTGTTAACATATTTTAACATGACATTCTCAGACTTACATAACCCAATTCAGGATTGTGAAATGCCAAAGTGTATGACTTAAGCATCAGACACAAAGGAGCAACTGGTCCATTTCAGGGCCCACCCACACTACCAGTTTCAGGTCACCAATTGGGGGATGAGGGAGGAAAACTCAGTCAGATACAAGGAGATGGTGAAAACTCCACAAAGACATTAAGTGAGCATGGAATGTTAATCCAGGATGCTGGATCCAAGAGGAAAAAGGCAACCACTGTGTCAATGTAGCTCTTAGTAATTATAACTAGGCCCATTGTGACTACTGTTTTTATATTTTCAAACCATTGTTAAAACTTGATATAAAGTATGAATTAGGTAAATGAGCTAACAAAATGACCCCAAAAGCATAAAACTATGTCTTACCTGGAACTTTGAAAATATTAAATCAGGGTTGAAGTAAAGCTGAAATGGAGTGATAATCTCTAATTGCTGAAAAGAAAAAAAAACTGATGAGGATAAAACACTAAAAGATGCAGCACAATGCAGAGCCAATCACAGGACAGGTGTATAATCAAAGCATGTAACACAAATATGCACATCATCTTCACAACACAGATTCGTCACTTTCAAGGAGTGGTCACTTTCTGTACAGACACAGATCTACTATCTAGAAATTCCCACAAGAATAAAAACAAAAGACACAGGACCTTCTGCCCACAGTGAATCCAAGGTATCCCATAGTTGTTGCAAATTATCAGGTATGGGGTCTCTCTGCTCCACATAGTTTGCTCCTTGGCATTCCACAAATGTCTTAAAAGTTGGTATGAGATCTTGGTGACACCTTTGCTTTACAATTAATCACTGCCATATTTCTTGGCCCATTACATCTTATTATAGTACATACATGACAAAAAACCTCAATTTGCCCATTCACAGAAGCATGCAACGTTGATCAGCAATGATATTCTTATATCCTGTGGTATTCAAACATTGCTCTGCTTGTACAGAGAGACATAGTGTGTGCTGTAAAACATATGCTATGCTATAATAATGCTACCTCCTAAGTCGATTCTGCACTTTCTAAAGGAAAATGGACTGGAAGAGATTTTGCAATATTTTGTAATCAAACCTTAGCATAAAACAGCAGGAACCAGGATTCAACAAACTAGGCATTATTTTTCTAGTGTTCTAGATAGTTCATTGGCCAACAGCAAAACACTCCTTCTGGTTTCTTGTTAAAAACACTGGTTTATTGAGTCGTTTGCTGCCATAACCCTTTCAAGCAAGTTGTGTTATCTTATGTGGCTATAGCAACAATATTATTGTGGTTGTCTTTCAGATGACTTTCTGCATGTTTTTTTTTTAAATTATGGTCCATTTTCGATTCACCTGTTACCCTATTTCAAGTTGTTCTTCCCAACAGAATCACTAGCATGGGCATTTTGCATTCAAACGCACCTGGCTCATTGGTCCCACTGAACTGCACACGTGTGACCTACTGGTATCAGTATACATAATGTCAAATGCACTGTCCACATATTTATCGCAGTGACTAACTAAAGTCAAATATGTAGGAAAAGCAATACAGTGGGCACCAAGATAACTACCAGAAGCAAACTGTCCTTGAAATCTATAAGGGAATAACAGCCCCTATAGTAGCAGTATTACATGCAGCAAAGCAACCCATTATGAATAAGGTAGGGGACATAAATCCAGACTGCAACATTTTGTAAATGACTTCATCTCCTGCTCACCTTTTGCTAAAATTTTAAATGAATCAACTTCAAGATAAAATGGAACACTGAGAAGGTGGAAAGAGGCCATGATCATGTAAAAGTGAGACTGTCATTTCATTTGATGCAAATACCATAGAGACGTTGGCAGAAGACTCTAAATAACAAACTTGATCCTCTATGAAGCTGAAAACTAATAAAAGTAGCTGTTAGGAGCAAGGTTTTTTTATTTAATTTTTTGCAACATTAACATCCTAGATGAGGCTACATTTCCACTAGATGTATATATTAGTTTAACACGATTGCTTTCTTTGATGGCTGGTCTCGGATATCTGCTAGATGAAAGTGGCTGCAGAGATTTCGTGGAACAAGACATTGACAACTGTATCAAGACAGCAAGCAAATACTGGGTTGACATTATTTATTTTAATTTCCTTCTCGGGAAAAAAAACTTGCCGGTCAATATTCCCCACTCTCTCACTCGGGTTAATTTATTTGAATTTGTCCCAGGACTGGAAATACTGAATCGGTAAGACAGGCCATCAATCCATTTATTATTTTCTCATGTAACAAATAATTATACCGTATAGTATAAAGTGAGCCACCTTAAAAAAGATGCACGCCCGATCCGTCTATACATCTGACATCTTTGATTTGTACCAACTCATACAAAAATCAAGACCGGCAAATAATGAGCCACTTACCACAGCAGCAGTTGTGACCACACAGGCTGTGGTGTAGGCTCTAGTAACAATTGGAATCTGTAGATACTCCTGACGAAGAGTCTGATAAGCCATTTCCAAACTAATACTCCACTCTTCCGCCACTCTTCGACGTGTCTAAGGAGGTGGGTCATAGAGCCAGGGCGTAAAGAACGACACAGGCACTTTCCTTTCATTTGTCGAGATGTTCGACTTTTCTCTATATGATTGGCTTAACCTACACGTCAGTTAAACTAAATGGGCGGGCTTTTACAGTCTGGCAATCACCGATTGGTGTATGTCGAAAATCCTGACGCCTCAGAGGAAAAAAAAAAAAAACTTTCTTCACCAGTGTACTGACGTTTCGGCAGACGTTGTACGCCCATTTTAAACTTCACGAGTAATGATTCGCCTATTTCTATACAAGGGCGAGTCCTGTTTGCTAAAAGGTGCATTAGAAGGGTCTTACCCGAAATGGTAACTAATGTGTCGATAATCTGTTGGATCGGCATTGTGTTTACTAGTAGCGGATTCGTTCACGGAGCACGTGTACGTCAATAAGAGGAAGTTAACTGAAGGAAAGGAGCTGAGGGCGGGAGATTTCGAAAATGGCGGAGTCTAGCGACCAAGGTAAACATTGCCTTTTTTGCCTGAAAAGAAATATATTGTCTTACGGAATGTTATTTTGTAAATCGAATTGAATTAACATTATAATCAAGATCTGTGGCACATTGTTTCTTTAAAAAATTACCGCTGGAGCAAAAGCAATCTATTGGTTGGTAATATGTTCAGCAGATAGCAGAGTGGTGGTACGCTTTTACGGGCGTACAAAAAAATGCAGTAAAGTAAAAGGAGCAAATCAATTTGCTAAATTCTTTGGGCAAAACCCTGGTGAAATATCAGCTTTTAGATGTATTGAGTAGTTTTCACATTACGTCATAAAATTGTTAGCATATTGTAACGTCGGAGGAGGTGGGTTGGCTGGACTTCTAGCATGCCCCAGGAGGCTGAAGACTTTAAACAGGACGTTTTCAATTTTTTGTTTCGAATGTAGTTGGCATGACAATAATGGTTGTTTTGACTTCTGATGTGTTTATGCCGTAAATGTTTAATAAAGTTTCCACTGCCTACCGTCACTTAGAGGTGCTGCGTCCTGTCCCACATGAGCCCGTGTGACAAGTGCAATGGAAATGGGTGAGCTGAGAATATTGCTTGGTATAGTACTGCAATGGACCACATGAAAAGATTTTTTTTAATGAAAAAGTGGTTTATAATAAATATTGGGAAGGAGGTGTGGTGGTGGATAACGAGTAAGATAACTTCCAAAAGATGTTGGACAATTACTCCACCATCAATGGGAAAGCTGTTTAAAAATAAATAAATAAGTATTGAACTCAAGTAACGGATTTTAGACCAAAAAAAAAGCGGACTTGAGTGTAGTGTTTTGTAATGTATTGTACTTAATTGTAATGGAGTATAGTAGAATGTAATATAGTTTTTTATGTATTTTAATTATATGTAAATATAGTATACTTTTCCAAAAAATGCCTTTGCGTGTAATTACGACTAAATGGCTCTTCTTTTGTAAACTGAGTGCGTTTCTCTATAATATGTAAAACGAGTACTAAAATGTTATTTCTGCATAACTTACCTCTATTGTTACTTACTTTGACTAGTTGATATTCTATATATTGAAGACAGTTATAGTTTACTATAATGTTAGGGTTTCATCACTGCCACCATATCTCCCATCCTAACCCCCTCAGGCTTGCTGTGGTCCTAGAGGGTTGTAGTGGCTGCAGGTTTTTGTTCCAACCCAGTTTTTTAATGACAAGTCAATATTTGGTATTGAAGTACTTATTGCTCAAGTGACATTTTTGGGCTTCGTTTTAATGGTCCCAACTTGGTAAGATTCCACCCCTTTAATTGCTTATTTTAGTCTTAAAATAGTTGACTGTTTTTATTTGCTCTTTATTAGCAAAACGATGCCAATGACAAAGGAACCAGCAGTTCTCCATCCATGTACACCCATATGTCTTCATTGTGAACTGGTTTAAGAAAATATTTGGAAGGAAATATAATATAAAAAAGTAAAGGACTAAAAATTCTGTTCAGGAAGGCTTTTAGCTCTACTTGACTTTATTACCCTTCTATCAGTTTACCTTTATGTCAAGATGCTCATGTAACCTGTGTGAGTGTGCACTACTAGACCATCAATTATGTTGTGTGCTTAGGCTTTTTTTTTCTCTGAATTCACTGTCATAATCTTCTTTATTTATTTATCTGGTTTGTACAATGCTATATACTGTATACTCTGCCATTCTTTCTTATATTCTGTAAGTGCCTTGAGCATTGAAAGGCACTATATAAATTAATGTATTTTATTAGTTAATTATGCGTCTGCTTTAGACTACAGTGCATTTGGATGATTTCCTTGTAAGGTGGAGACCTATGGTGTATGAGTGACTAGAAATTGCAGAATGGAAAAACTAACAAGCCATACAAGTAAATAAAAATAATTTAGGATTGATTTTTCTATCATGCCTTGCAGGAGCGATTATTGCAGAGCCATTGTCCAAACCATAATGCAGGGTGACGATGACGTGCAAGTCTGGTGCTTGCTTCCTCAGCTTTATAAGAACTGCACAAGTTGCTTCCTTGAGATTTGCAGTCTTATCATGAGAATGAATGCTAATGTATACTTCGCTCCACATTAAATTCTGTCACCTACTGTACAAGAGAAGTTATAGAGTGTTCAAGTAATGTCAGCCCAGAGACCAGTGTTATGAAAAGGCATGTTGGTGTTGATGAAGTAATGATTGTAATTTGCTAAATCCTTCTTTGCGATGCACTGTACAACATAAAATACTGTAAGCACCTTTGAGTTTAACATTTAATTGTAAAGCACAGCTGAGATGAACTCTGCATGTATTTTAGGAACATTTTTATCATTTAGTCGGCTCCGTGACAGAAATTGGACAGAAAATCACACACCTATGCCAAATGCTTGCATGATGATACATGTGTAATAATAATAATAATAAACCTGCAGGGTAAATACTATTTAGAAAGACAGTCTGTAATTTTACCATCACACTTACAAATGAACATTCATAAACTAATGAAGTTTAATGTGTTTATATATTTTTTTTTTTTTTTTGTTTTGTGTGGCCCATTAACAGCAAGTGTTTCTTTCCATCAGCCCTCTCCAGGCATCTGTACTGGATTTCTTGCTCCTATTGGTGACAATGAAAATTTTTTGGTTTATTTTGGTCCAAGAGATATTCCTTTGGTGGTTACCAACCTAATTCCAAAGATGTAGTTTAACTGGTTGCTCTCATTTGAGTGATTGTGAACATGTGTGTGCTCAATTCAATTTATCCTTGTACCCATCAATGAGTACAGGCTTAGAGTGCCTGTACATATTTCTAAATACTGTATAATAAAAAGGCAATACTAAACTGCATGACCAAACAACATTTACTTGGGGAAATATATAGACAATAATATGGAGGCGAATGTCTTTGATAAAATTAGAAACATGGTAAGTTCAAGCTAACAAAAGATATGTCCAATTGACAATTCTAGAGACAAAAAGAAAAATGGCAATTAATGGGATTCTCCTAAAGAAAAATGTTGGTGCAGTATGATTTGATATTTTCTAACAAGCAAAGTTACAGTTCTTGTGACCAAATGGAGGCCATCTGACCACCCTCTCCACGCTTTTCCAAACATTTTACAATAAGTTTATTATATATTATATATATGTTATATTTATTATATAACATTTTACAATATGACTCGGGCGCCGCCAAGAGTGGCAGCCTTTTCAGCAGCTCCGTGTACGACTTTTTTTTTTTTCTCTACTTTTATTTTTCTCTTTTTTTATTGATCACTCCTATCACTTTATTTTATGTGGATTTGTTCCCTGGACACACTTACTTTTACAACATGGGCATGGATTTTTACACGCCGAGACTCGTCTATTCAAGTACTGAACTTCGAGCGCTGAGAACAAATGCCAGTGCCGGTGTGGTTCCCTATTTACCCAACGTGGTAAGAAGGCGGTATCGTGGCAGCAGAGCCGGCACTAAGCTAAAAATGAAGCGGCTTGCGAGAAAGAGGCGTTTTAAGCCTTCGGTGCCTTCTGTGATCATGGTAAATGTGAACTCAATCTCAAATAAGATCGACGAACTGGCGGCGCTGGTGAAAAATGTCAGAACCTACAGAGAATACAGTTTGTTGTGCTTTTGCGAAACGTGGCTAACTACCACCATCTGGTGTAACTCTGGACATGATAACGTCAAAATCTCCACTTGCTGCAGTGACATCGAACTGTTGGCCGTAAGTCTGCGTCCCTACTACTTGCCCTTAGAGTTTGGACACGTCATTGTTGTTATTGTGTACATCCCTCCTTGGGCAGACGTGGAAACAGCGAGTGACATCATCCATCCTGCTATTGCTAAGTTAGAAACGCTGTTGTTATTGTGTACATCCCTCCTTGGGCAGACGTGGAAACAGCGAGTGACATCATCCATCCTGCTATTGCTAAGTTAGAAACGCTGTTGTTATTGTGTACATCCCTCCTTGGGCAGACGTGGAAACAGCGAGTGACATCATCCATCCTGCTATTGCTAAGTTACAAACGCAGCACCCTGAGGCGCTTGTGCTAATCGCTGGAGACTTTAACCATGTGACGCTGGACAAAACATTACCTGCCTTCTCCCAGTATGTGGACTGTAACACTCTCTGGGGGGGAAATAAGACTATTGATTTACTGTATGCAAACATTAAAGACGCATACAGCGCCACCCCGCTGCCTGCGCTTGGGAAAGCAAATCATAACCTAGTTCTGCTTCAGCCGTACTACAAAGAGTGAGGGTCCTACCTACAACCACACGCTCATTCAGGAAGTGGTCCCCTGATGCAGAGAAGGCTCTGAGAGAATGCTTTGGAACTACAGACTGGGATATCCTGCAGGGATCACATAGTGAGAACACTGAGGAGGTTGTTGACTGCACTACTGACTACATCAACTTCTGTATGGACATTGTAGTTTCAGTAAGAACAGTACGCTGCTATGCTAATAACAAGCCATGGATTACAAGTGACATCAAGGGCCTTTTGAACCAGAAGAAAAGGGCTTTTAAAGGCAGTGATCAGCAGGAGCTCAAGCGCGTGCAGAAGGAACTCTGAGTCCAGCTCAGGGCGGCAAAGGAGCAGTACAGGAGAAAGCTGGAGCAGAAGTTGCAGAATAACAGCATGAAGGAAGTGTGGGATGGGATGAAGATCATCACTGGCTGCAGCTTGAAGCGGGGTGCCACCATCGAGAGAGACGTGAAGAGAGCAAACCAAATGAACAACTTCTTTAACGGGTTTGACCACCCTAACCCACTCTCTCTCACTCTTACCTCGGAGTACTGCACCCTCCACACATTCTTCTGCTGATACCAGCATAGGAGAGACATCTCCACCCATAATTACAACAGCGCAGGTGAGCAGAGAGCTGAGGAGACTTCGTGCCATCAAAGCAGCGGGTCCAGATGTAGTATCGCCACGACTGCTGAAGGTCTGTGCATCGGAGCTGGGGGGTCCTCTGCAGCGCATCTTCAACCTGAGCCTGGAACAGGGGAGAGTCCCGAGGCTTTGGAAAACATCTTGCATCACCCCAGTCCCAAAGGTATCCCGTCCTAGTGAGCTGAATGACTTCCGGCCTGTTGCTCTGACATCACATGTGATGAAGACCATGGAGAGGCTGCTGCTTCACCACCTGAGGCCACAGGTTCAACATGCCCTCGAACCCTCTGCAGTTTGCATATCAGGAGAAGGTGGGAGCGGAAGATGCCATCACCTATGCTACACCGATCCCTCTCCCACTTGGACAGAGGCAGTGGTGCTGTAAGAATTATGTTTCTAGACTTCTCTAGCGCCTTCAACACCATCCAACCTCTGCTCCTTAGGGACAAGCTGACGGAGATGGGAGTAGATTCATACCTGGTGGCATGGATCGTGGACTATCTTAAAGACAGACCTCAGTATGTGCGTCTTGCGAACTGCACGTCTGACATTGTGGTCAGCAACACAGGAGCGCCACAGGGCACTGTACTTTCTCCGGTCCTGTTCAGCCTATATACATCGGACTTCCAATACAACTCGGAGTCCTGCCACGTGCAAAAGTTCGCTGACGACACTGCTATCGTGGGCTGCATCAGGAGTGGGCAGGAGGAGGAGTATAGGGACCTAATCAAGAACTTTGTTAAATGGTGCGACTCAAACCACCTACACCTGAACACCAGCAAAACCAAGGAGCTGGTGGTGGATTTTAGGAGGCCCAGACCCCTCGTGGACCCCGTGATCATCAGAGGTGACTGTGTGCAGATGGTGCAGACCTATAAACACCTGGGAGTGCAGCTGGATGATAAATTAGACTGGACTGCCAATACTAATGCTCTGTGGTTTAAAAAAAGACAGAGCCGGTTATACTTCCTTAGAAGGCTGGCGTCCTTCAACATCTGCAATAAGATGCTGCAGATGTTCTATCAGACGGTTGTGGCGAGAGCCCTCTTCTATGCGGTGGTGTGCTGGTGAGGCAGCATTAAGAAGGACGCCTCACGCCTGGACAAACTGGTGAGGAAGGCAGGCTCTATTGTTGGCATGGAGCTGGACAGCTTGATATCCGTTGCAGAGCGACGGGCACTCAGCAGGCTCCTATCAATTATGGAGAATCCACTGCATCCACTAAACAGTGTCATCTCCAGACAGAAGAGCAGCTTCAGCGACAGACTGCTGTCACTGTCCTGCTCCACGGACAGACTGAGGAGATCGTTCCTCCCCCAAACTATGCGACTCTTCAGTTCCACCGGGGGGGGGGGGGGTAAACGTTAACATTATACAAAGTTATTGTCTGTTTTTACCTGCATTATTATCAATCTTTAATATTGTTTTTTATCGGACTGCTGCTGCTGAAGTATGTGAATTTCCCCTTGGGATTAATAAAGTATCTATTTAACACATACTACATACTGAAGTCCACAACTTGCATCCCAGCTGGGTCTGATTTCTGCCTAGTGCCAACTACCAAAGAAAACCCAGATTCCCTTGGCCATAGAACAGAAAGAATGGGTGGTAATTTGGTGTTTGTATAAGATTTTAAAATCTGTAATAATTGCAAAATATCCTTGGTTAAAAAAATGCCTTAACATCCATTCATGTTGATCGAAATTATGTCAGTCTAAAATGAGTGAACATGGCATAAACATGGTTATAAGTGCAGTGTAAAAAAAATATACCAAATTGTGGGCAAGTAGTTATTCATTAATCCTTTCTGAAAATCCATCCACTTAAGTTTGTAGGGGGCAGAGCATGTTTCAGTAACACTGGAGGCAAAAACCATATCTGTATGGGGCATCTTGAACAATTATTTGTTTGGCATATTTTGCTTAACATGCAATTTAAATTTGCAATGTAAAAAAATAAAAGATGGATTTAAACTTTTATCCTCCCAAAAAAAGCTGTACAAGGGAGGTCTGCCAAAAATCTTAAGGGAAAAGGGTGGAGAGGGTGGGATAATTATGTCTTACTTGAAGCACTGGCCAGTGTGTGTGTGTTCCTCATGGAAAAAGTGAATCAATCCAAATGACATGCTTAACTTTAACAAACCTGGTAAATGAAATATAAGTTTCAGCAACACATAAACATAAAGGCATTGCAGTGCCTTCTGCAACCATGTACTCTCATTCCATCCACCTACACTGAACCTGAGAAAATAATACTTGTAAGTGTATTAGTTTATGTGTTTTTTAATAATTTGTTTTGCCCAGTGGGGGCTTTTTGGCCTTGGACCCCCTGCAGATTTTGTTTTCTCTCTCCAAGCTAACACTTTTTTTTTTTTTTTTTTTTTTGTGCTACTTATTCTTTAATATTATTGTCTATTTGCATTGTTTGTATGAAAATGTGCTATATAAATGTTATGTTTATGTCTCTGCACTTTTTTTGTAATAAAGTAGCACAGGTAAAATTGATACTTATGTCATGGGTCTAAATGATGCAACTGGTGAAGGAAATGGAGATGTGATTATTTCTTCAGCTTTACGCCTTAAATGCATCTATAATGACTATGCTTTATAATATTTAATTTACATATGTTTTCTATGTTTCATAATGTTGGTGATTCAGTACAAACCAAAACATTCAATTAAAGTCTGTTTATTTTACTTCAGGACTTGACTCTTCATCTGTTGCCTTGTTTAACTACAGTATCTGTGGAGCTATTGTATAGTCTTAGCATGTAATTATTTTGTTTCTGAAAATTTAAGTTCTTTACTTCACCATCCACCATCTGCTTATGTGTCAAAATGTGAATATGTGGATTAGTAACTCTAAAAACAATCACCCCATTGAAGTAAAACTAGACATACATAGAATTGTAAAATGCTAAGAACCTAATAACTATCAATTTTGAGCAAAATCACTCCAGCATATTTTGCTCTTTAAAGATAAATTCATATACTGTAAGTATAAAATAGGTATTGTGTTGCAGTAACCCCAGCTTTATGTAGGACAAGTTTTATGACTTTTTTTTTTTTTTTTTTTTTTAAAGTTCTCATTTCCCTTTTTTTGCTCGCTTTTCCTTTTTTGTTCACATTTGAGAAACTGTTTTTTATATTTTGCCTTTTACAAACACACTCCACTAGAAACCTAATACAACTGACAGCTGTAATAGTCATACCAGCAAAATAAGAGAATTAAATACAAAATTATTCAAACCATGATAAATCAAAAAAATAAAGGGCTTGTGCACAATAGTGACAGTAAGAGTTGATAAATGACTACACAAACAGTAAGCAAAAGTCAGAAAATAAACATGTTTGCTGTAATTGACATATATGATCTGATGATTCCTAAGGGGCTGAAAGTTAGGAGTTCTTCAGAATATGTGCAGAGCTACTGTAAGTGAATATTTGCTAAGAGTTATTTGTAAAACTTTCGAATGATGAGAAGACCAGCATCCAAAGACCTCTGGTTATATGGGTAAAGAAAAAGTGACCGGTGGCTTGAAGAAACAGGAGAGGTATGACAATGATTTGAAATGATTTATTGCATTTGTTTAGAATAAAGATTGTGGCAAAAGCATTTTGAACCTCTTATGTTAATATGAAATGAAGGAAAAACCCTGAAAAAAAATTACTTTTTTGTTGGAAAGCTGATAAATATGTGACAATTCTTCTGCATTGGAGGAGCAAAGGTAAGGTCAGACAATCTGTTCTGTTTAACTGAGGACAAAAAGACTCTGTGGTAATCGCCAAAGGTCAGTGGGAAAGTGACTTCAAGGCTTGTGACAAAACAAGTACAGTATGCAGAAGTTGAGATTCAGTAAGAAGTAAAGATAGTGATATCCAGAAGAAGCCCATCTGTTGTGAATGTAGCAGACATTTTTAAGAAGGTTATTGAACATCCACTTGCTGAAGTAATTGAGGCTAATAGTCCCCAAAGGCAAAATGCATGTCTGTGCAATCTTCAAACAGAACTGATCATTATCTACATAAAAATTAAATGTACAGTAATTTTAAAAGAATGAAGTGTCCCATTTAAATATTCTCCATCAGTAATGACAAACCGCATATGACTGGAGTAACTGTCGATGGCAGCAACAAGATCAAGAAGTGGTGACTTGGAGCTAAAGCTCCAATAGTAAGGAAGAGGTCATTCACAGTGCCAACAAGCTTTCTCGATGCTGTGGTGAGGCTGGAATGCAGTGTGAACACAGTGGTAGCAGATGGCAGCTGCTGCATTTGCTGATTTGGATTCCCTTTTGGCTGAATGACACCACTCCCTGCCCCTCTATGATCAGATTTCCCCAGGAAGCACAGAAAAGCAATTCTTTGATTAATAACAGGGACAAAAACCTGGCTGATGGCTTGATTACTGTTCTCCCATTACAAGCAAGAACGCCAAAGGGGGTTTTTGTTGCATATTAATTATATCAAACATGAGTAATGAATATTTGTATACTTTTCTCACTTGGAAGTTAAAGAGGAAATTACTTTGATGCGAATTCTTTTTTTGTGAGTTTTTTTTTTTTTTTTTTTTTTAATGCTATTGTTTTAGTTTTCATTTATTTCACATAGCTTTTTTTAAGTTTCATATAAACACTTTCTTTTACCTACTTATTTATTTTCCTGAATATTGTGTTATTCAGGATCAATGTTTCCAGGTTGCAGTGAATACTAATATGCTGGCCATTTGTCTGTGGTTCTGTGTGCTTGTTACTTGTGTACTACTGCTTTTTCTATAGAAAGAGGGAATTGCATTAAACTGAAACAATGAATTAAAAAGGCATCCAGTTTAGGAATGCTTCATTTACCATCTTATCACCTGCAAAATGACATTTGGTTACTGAATGTTTGAGCCTTTCTGTCACCATGACATTCCTGTCAGTACAGGTTCCACACAAGAAAGAACCAAATAATATTCCTGATGGGTCCAAGAACAGTGGGAATGAAGATGGAGGAAAAGAGCCAGAGTAAGGCAGGTTTTGCTTTGTGATGCTATTAAAGATGTGACATAAGATAGTCTATTCTGTTTATTTGCTGCATTCATTTTTAAAGACAATGGACAAACTTGTGTTGGGATAGACATTTATATTTAATACTGCAAATATTAAGAAATTGAAACTGCACAATTGTTATACAAAACTGCATAGCATAATTAAACCGTTTCATGTAACTCTGGTATGAACAGAGATGCAAACATTTACCAAAGTGCACAATGTCATTTTATACCCAATAGTAATAACAAGCATAATTAAATATAGTAATCTGCATTAGTTTAATTGATGTTCATATGACAGACTACAGTATTTCCTTTGCATCAGTTAATTTAAAAATTAACTGCTTGCTGGAGATTAGGTAATCTCTTTAAAATGCTACCTAATGGCTTTTTAAAACATGCACAATTCCATGGCCATAGTTTACTTTCAATACAAAGGCCTTTTATGATGTACAGGTATGCAGGTGATTGAGCATTTTTTTGCTGGATAGGTCACTCACAGTGAGTACATAATCGCATGGAGAGAATGTTTAAAAGTCAGACAACAAAAACAATCTGTTAATTGCTCTTAAATGCTGCCTACTAACTTCCTTTGAAGCATATTCTTTCCCCTTTAGCATAACTAGTTTCTCAGCCAACTAGACAGATGTTGATCCCTTTTGCTACTTACTCTAGCCAAAAATAATTTTAAAAATTCAGTAAACGTGACAAATCACCCTGCTGTAGTCCTAGCAAATACAAGTGCTTTATAGCAAGGCCCAAACAGCCACTGACATTACAAAAACAAATTATACCAATTACGACATGGAGGCAGTGTTTAGTTTGGTCCAGTGTAAATATATCTGATTTTCCTGGTATATACAAAGTGTACAGAAAGATACCAGCATATTAATGTTGGGATTATTATGTAAAGCATATTTGATTTAGTGACATCATTACCTGTGCTACATCACAGCTCCAACATTCTATTTGAATTTTGCCCTATATCTTTTTATTTTTTTTAATTTTTTTTTTCTCTCCCCCCTCCCATAACCCAGAAAGATGCATGACCTGTTAATCTTCAATTGTAATTCATGCCTTGTGTTCCTATGTAGGTGACTGGGCCCTAAAATAGAATTTTTCCCGTGTCCGTGGCTGGTCCCTGCCTTACTACTATAATAAGCTTATGTTCCCTGTAAAACTATAAGGAATAAATATATTTAGAAATTTTAAGGGAGCTTATCATGTAACTGTTTTACAATTTAGAGGCAGGTGTTTTTTAGAAAGGCAACTTTTTTTTGTTGGTAAGATCCTTCCTGCTAGTACAATGTGTCACACAACTTACAGCCATCTGCTTATTTCTTATTTGTACCACCTAAACCAAAATCATTTCCTATTGTTTTTTCATGGGTGTGTATGTTTTTTAAAGATTTTTCCATCTTACTTCAATGTATCTTATGACAGCCAAGAGACTTTCAGTTGTACTTCTCAAGTACACACATGACAGCTGGCTTTCTTTTCAATAAGTTTATTTTACAAGTGCACTCTGCTGCAGTTAACTATATTTCTTGTTAATTCTATGGCATAGTTTGAAAATGTCTGCTCCTTGTGCAGGGGGCCTATTAAGTTTTACAATTTTTTTTTTTTATTTTTTTTTGTGGATGAGGTGGTCCTACTGGCTTCACTGGGGTGGTTTGCAGCCAAGTGTGAAGTGGACAGGATGAGATCAGCCCATAAAAGGGTGGAGTGACCTCTTTGTGTTGGGGACAGGGTGCTGCCTCAAGCAGAAGAGTTCAAGTATCTTGGGATCTTGTTCACAAGTGAGGGAAGAAGGGATTGGCAGATCGACAGGCGGATCGTAGTTGTCAGTAGTGCTGAAGAGAGCTGAGACAAATGATGAACCTCTAGGTTTACTGGTCAGTCTTTGTTTCTACTCAAACCTATGGTCACAAGCTGTGGGTAGTGACAAAAAGATGTACACCGTGGATACAAGCAGCAGAAATTCGTTTCCTTTGCAGGGTGTTTGGGCTAAGCCTTCAAGGTAGGATCAGAAGCGCATACATTCAGGAGGAGCTCAAAGCAGAACTGCTGCTCCTCTGCATTGAACAGAGGTGGAGGTAGTTGAAGTGGTTTGGGCATCTCATTAGGATGCCTCCTGGGCACCTCCCAGGGGAAGTATTACCGACTTGTCCAACCAGGAGGAGACCTCGGTTCAGACTCGGGACACACTGGAGAGATTGTCTCTTTGGTGGCATTCCCTAGTGGAGATGGCAGAGAAAAGGGATGTCTGGACATTTTTGCTTAGACTGCTGCCCCAGCAAACCAGACCTGAATAAGCAACAAAAAAATGGATGGATGTTATAAAGTCTCTATTTCTTGCATACATTTAATTTTAAATTGGCATATATTTGGGGATCTTGCCTGAAAAGATATAAAGCTCTCTGGTGTCGCATTGTTACTCCCTGCCATCACTGACAGTAGTTGGAAATGCTGTGGTAAAACAATAATACACATAAATTTGATGGTTTATTTTACTTTGCTACTGTTTCAACATATAGCCTACATTGAAACTCGCTGTAAATTAAAAACACACTTGTTTAGACTTGGGAGTACTGTTAAAATTAGATATTAATAGAAGATGAACAAAACCATCTTATCTTTTAACACCCTAAACATTTTCAGTTTGTTTATATTTCAGATAATTATCTTTTGTTCACAAAGTCTATGCGTATATATTTTTACCTTTTTGCTGTAAGACATACAATGCATATTTATAATACCTCCCTGTGACTGTCATGTGTGAAGTTTTTTCTTTATAGTCATTCTGGTGTGTATTTGAGAGGGCATTTGTTTGCCATAATATAGGTATTATTTTATTCATTTTTTAGCTTCTAGCTATGTATGCACTGACACACATGAGTGTGAATGTGATTCCTATGAGTACATTGGTGTACAAGTTTATTGACAAATATTCATTTAAATTAACTAGAGTTCTGTATTAGAAATTGCTGGTTCAAAGTGGCAGCATTCTCTTGCTAATAAAGTTTAATAAAGCTTATATTAAATGTTTGTGTAATCTTTCAGAATGTTGTGGCTTTATATACATTCTATCTGCATAATCAGTAACTAATTGCATTTTGTCTTTTCTTTCTTTTTGTCAGTTAGTGTTTTATCACCGGAGATGGCAAAGTCACTGCAGCTCTATGAAGCCCAGTTTTTTGGATTTACTACTCAGAGCAGCATGCATCGGATTCACAATGCCTTCCAAGACTGCCTGTATGAAGTTATGATGGCTGTAGAAACAGTAATCCTCAAAAATATCGGAGGTTTTGAAGATGACAATTCATTGGCTAACCGTGTAAGAGAATGTACTCAAAAGTTCTTGATTTTCTTGCAGGGCCGTGTTGATCTCATCTCTAATCGCATAGAATGTATACTTAAGGACAGTGTCTTTAAGGTTCCACCCAATGTTTTATTACCTGAAGATGCATCTCATGCCAAGTATCCTTGTGGAAAAGAAAATATTGCTAAGATTGAAGACGAGTTGGCCAAGCTCCAACAGCGATACCAGGCTGAGCTTTACACAAAGCAAGCCTTGCTTGCTGAGATGGAACAACAGAGCTTGATCTTAGCCATGCAGGAAGAAATGATTAATTGGATCAAGGAATTGAGATCAGCAGACCTTGAGGGAGGAATTGTAGGCTTGTATGAAAGGCTGTATTCTGTGATGCAAACTATTAGCCATTTGTCAAAGGACCTCCAGAAATGTGCAGTTCCTCCATGATGTTTTTAAGTACTTTCACCTTCCTGTTATACAGCCAGTGCAAACTCAGCATAAAGTAAAAGTTTCCATTGTCTTCTTGATCATGACTACCTTGTAAGATATTTCCAAAAAATAAAATCCCTTCATTGATGTATGTATGTAATTTAAAATACACACATATATGTCATGTCTTTTATATACTTCCATCTGTCAAATTTTTTAATACTTGTGTAATTTCTAAACTATAATGAACTGTTTTACATTTTGCTTTTCTTTAAATGTAAGCAGTGAGAGAACATTTTTGTAAATGTGACGATGCAACTTTTTTTTATGGTTATCCTACTGATTTTTTTTGGTGGTCTTATGATAAATCATGTCCTCTCTGTATAGCCCATAGTCCTTTTAGTATGTATTTAATTATAGTGTTAGTGTATGTAATATATATAAAATATTATATGAATTGGATTACATGTATTTTATGAGAGTTTACCCCACTCCTATATATAATATAGTAGTACTGTTTCTTTAAAATATAATTAAAAATGAATGTGCATAAAAGTGCATTAATTGCATATCAAAAATGCTATAGGAAGGATTAAGAAAAAAATAATCGGTTTAAAAGCACTGCACTTTAAGTCAAAAATCTCAAACCAAATTATTCTTAAAACGCCACTAACATTTAGTGTCTGATCACAGGACCTTCTGATATTTTTCCAAATGTATGCCATAGACCAGCAGGAGTGAAATGAAAGACTTGCATGCAGCTTCACAAATTCTGGCCATTAGTAATCCAATCTACTCACCATGGACTGAAGATTCAAATATTCTAGCTATTCTGCCTGGCCATGACCCTGGGTTTTGGTATTTAACTCTACAGTATGTTCTAATTCACTTTTGGCTTCATAAGGGGAGTACATGTCAGCACTTAACCTGCTTATTTTCCTATTTGTTATATAAAGTCTTTATTTTATTTAAAAAAAAAAAAAAAGGTCGACTGCTTACTTGAACTATAAAGTTTGCATTCATTTTTAGTTTTTACCCATGAAATGGACATATTCCATGAAGAGCTCTGCTATAAAATCACCTTGATTATACATTATAATTGTTCACAGGACAGCATTTTTTTTGCTTTCATTTATATTTATTTCCCATTTGTAGTAAATCATTTAATATTTCTGACTTTTTTCTTACATATTCTTTGAAAACGTTTAGTGTAAAATGCATTTACTAAATGCATTTTGATGCTGGTGTAGGGATGCTTTTCTATTGTAAAAAAGAGAACCTTCATAAATTTCAACATGCTAAAAAGTTTTTCACACTGAATTTTTTGTGTTTGACTTAACTATTACCTTTTTTTTCCCCCTATACAGTAATACATTTTAGGCTTTCATATGTGCTGCATGTCCTTCTCAAAAAATAAACAGATTAACAGGAGGCAAAGATTATCTCTAATAAAAACCTTATTAGAAACTATACCAAATTAGACTATTGTACAGTAAATTGGGCAGACATGCCTTTATTTAGAAAAAGATACCATTAGCTGCTTTTTTTTTTTTTTTTTTTTTTACAGTTTCACAGTTTTGTGAATTGCACATCCAAGCACATATATTTTTAACTGTTAAGACAAAAGCAAATATTACACAGTGTCTATATAAAGCCTAAAAGAATTTGCCAGATACATTAAAAATGTGTATTTTTATATGTACTGTAAACACCCAGTGGGCATATGTGTTTCTGGAGATGTGCTTTATACTGTACAGTTTATACATGGTATAATATAATTTTGGCAAATTAGGTTCCGGTCATGTTGAAAATTAAACCAGGAGATGCATATTTAACCAAAGACTTGGACTGAGGAGAAAAAAATCACTAGCAAAGGTTGCAAGATATTGCACAATTTCAATGTTACTGATTTAATTTAATTCGTTTTGTACATAAATAAGCACATTCATATTTAATACTGTATGTATGTATGTGTCATAAGTGGCTGGGGGTCAGACCCAGCCGAGATGCCTGGAAGGACCGGGAAGTGGTCTATATGTCCCCAGTGCCACGAGGGTGCAACCGCCCTTCTATGTTGAAGAGACCACAGGGAAGAAGCAATGAGGCTCAAGCCCACTGGAGCCTGTGGCCACTGCCAGGTGGAGCCTGAGAGATCGACCCTTCCGCCACACCTTGGAAGGTGGAGGAAGGACCTTCCAGGAACACCCGTAGTGCTTCTGGGTGCAAGGGCAGCACTTCCGCCACACCAGGAAGTGCTGCCGGAAGAACTTCATCGAGCACATCCGGGTGGAAATAAAAGGGGCCACCTTCCTACAATCAGGGAGCTAGAGTCGGGAGTGGGAGCAGGACGAAGCTCCCATGAGGAGAGGAAAGGCGGCCCATGGACACTGGGAGAGAGGCCCGTGAAGAAGGTGATTGGTGCTGGGAGCACTGTGTGCTGTGCGGGACTGTATTTTATTAATAAACCTGTGTGTTTCTGTAAAGTGTTGGTGTCTGTCTGGTGCTGTTCGGACCCGTGTCTCACTAATATATATAATATAAAATTTATGTACTAGTAAAATTTACTTTGGCAGGGACTCAGATGTCTGACTAGTTCTTTTAAGAAAATGGCCGGAAAAAACTTCCTAAGTCACATGCAGTTATTGTGCAGCAAGCCTTGTACACTTTGAAACTGAATGCAAGAGCTGCATGAAATATAAATTTGCTCAATTATACACCTATAAATACAGCTTACTACAAATTGAAACATAAACTTTGTTAAATAAAAAGTTGGATATGGTGGTAGCACTCCCTAAAAGATTCTCTATTGAGGTCAGCTGTTGTAGTGATTTTTTTTTTGGATATTATCTGTAGTTTCCAGTGGGCCTTCATGTAATAATTGACATTTCCTCACGCTCTCTGCTTTCAGACAAAGACTTCACCACTGATCCAAGGTAACGTCGAAATTCCTGGCGCATTTTTTCAGGGTCTTCCTCCAAGTTGGAATGCACTATATTAAGTTTGTTCATCTGTGGAGCTTAACAAAACATGTAAAATATTAAGGCAAGTCTTTATATTTAAAAACTATATTGAAAAATATTTATACATATGATGTTTATGTTTATATATGGTCTTTGCACTATATACAATGGATTCAGGTTCTTTTCAGACTGCTTCACTTTCTGCACACTTTATTGATTTCAATTCTAAAACACAATAAATGTTTCAGTTTTGCCCATCAATCTGCTCTCAATAACTCATAATGATAAAGTGAAAATATGTTGTTAGAAAGGTTTGCAAATTTATTAAAAATTCCAAAACTGAAATCTCTCATTCATGTAAGTATTCAGACCCTTTGCTGTGGCACTCCAAGTTTGCTTTAAGTTTCCTTGAGATATGTCTAGAACTTGATTCCTGTGGGAAACTTAGTTGATTGGATATCATTTAGAAAGGCACCCACCACAATTTATACTGCATGTCAGGACAAAAAACAAGCCATGGAAAACTTTGTAGGCCTTCTTTCACGACTGTGGTGAGGTATAAATTAGAGGAATTCTACAGAATTGTTTATAAAGCTTTATATGCGTCCAGGAAATCAGTGGCCTCCACAATTGTAAAATCGAAAAAGTTTGGAACCACCAGGGCTCTTCCTAGATCTGGCTGGCTGGCCAAACTTAAGTAACTGGGCAGGAAGGGCCTTGGTCAGGGAGATGACCAAGAAGCCAATGGTCACTGTAACGGAATAACATTTCAGAAGGCAGACCATCTTAACAGCACTTGAAGTTTCTCTTGAGTAAAAGGCATATGACACTGCACTTTAAGTTTGTTACATGGCACTTAAATGAGTCTTAAGAGTATGAAGAAAAATATTCTCTGGTTTGATGAGACAATTGAACTCTGGGCAGAAATTAAGCACTATATCTAGCAAAGACCAGGCACTACTCCTCACCTTCCTAATACCATCTCTTCAGTGAAAATGGTAGTAGCAGAATCATGCTGCGAGGTTGCTATGCAGGGTATGGAGACTAGTCAGAATTGAGGGAAGTATGAATGCAGCTAAGTACAGAGAGGGCCTTGGGGAAAACCTGCTCCACTGTGCATGTGTCTTCAGACTGGAGTGATGGTTTTCATTTCAGTGCAACAATGACATGAGAACAAGCATCTGTCCTCGTGTGGCCCAGCCTAAGTTCAGGCTTAAACCCCATAAAACATCTGTGGAGAGGCCTGAAGATGGCAGTGTAGAGACACTTCCCATCCAATCTAATGGGAACTTGAAAGGATCTGTCAGGAAGGATGGGATAAACTGGCCAAATCCAGGAATGCAAAGCTTGTACAGACATACCCAAGACTTCAAGCTGTAATTGCTGCCAGCTGGGCTTCTTTAAAGTACTGAATTAGGGTCTGAATACTTTTATGAAAGAGAGAGTTCTTTTTGATTTTTAATACATTTACAAACCTTTCTGAACACAGGTTTCCACTTTGTCATTATGGGTTATTGAGTGTAGACTGATGGGCAAAAGTGACAAATGTATCCATTTAAAATGAAATGCACAACATGATAAAGTGTGCAGAAAGGGGTCTGAACACTTTCTAAATAATATATATATATATACTGTATATAAATAATTTTCATTACCTTGAACAGATCCATATAATTCAGAAAACTTTTAAATGCAAAAATACCTTAATTGTGTAACAAAAATGAAAACTGAGAAAAATAACAGTATTTACATAATCTTTCATCTAGCACAACACCATACTGATTTGAATATTTTTGGCAACAATTATACTTTTGTATTTTTAGTATGCAGAATTTGTAGACATCTGGATCTTGCTTGCATATTTTGTCAGTTTTCCTTGCATATTTATTTTGACTCTATTAGCTGAAGTGAAGAATATTATTAATTTACCAAACCTAGTTGTTTCAGTAGAAAGTTAATGTTGGAGCATAGTCTTGTGGCATCATGACCAAAGTAGAAACCAACCTTTAATGGGATACCATTCCTTTACAGAGCTTACAAATAACTCCTACTGGGCCAACAGAGTTGTCGGTCACCTAACCTGCACATACACGGGATGTGAGTGGAAACCATAGTACCTGAAGAAAAACCAGAAGGACACAAGGTAGGGCTTTGACTAGGACAGTCTTCTTTGTGAAAATATAGTGTTACTTTGTCTGTAAGTTCGGGTTCAATTAGGACATCAATCTCTGGACTGAAGAAGGTTATGTTTTATGATATTCCTGTATCTGGCTCGTTTTTTTTTTTCTGTGTGTGTGTGTTTTTATTTTCTTGCCTGACAAGATGTTCAGGTAACTGCTGTAAAAAAGCATCTGCAAAACAGTGAATAGTCTAATGTTATACCTGTAATAATGGCTGTGCAACTACAATGATCTGCATTGAAGCTAAAAAGCTGAACTTTATGGCTTTTTGAAGCGGAGAAACTTTTTTTTCTTGTGCCCTTTTCTCAAGAGCAATTTCTGCTGAGCCACTCTTCTAAAGAGAATGCACCGGGAAGTGAGATACAGACAGCTGATCTCTAGACAGATTCGCCCATCGCAGCCAAGGGTCTCTTTAGTTTTGTCAAGGTTTATTTAGCTCACTTTCCTGAAATAGTTTAAGTTAAATACAAAGCAATGAAATCAAACCAACACTAAATTCACATTAAGAGAAATGACTAACGAAGTGGAAAGGGACACAACTCTGAATGGCTCATGCAAGAATGAACTGCTGTTGCAGACTCAAGTTTTTATTTATTTGTTTTACTTGTGCTATATACTGTATTGGGAGAATGACTAGATAAGAAACCTTGCTGACAGTACAAAGACTTAGCACACCGGCTTGGCTACACACTTGTTTAAACTTTTTGTTGTATATTTTGCGAGACACTTCTAGCCATGGTATCTGACAAGATTAGAGTATGGTACCAATTGTTTACATTTATTTCTTTGATTTTGAACACTGGCAGCTTAATTGGTCACAAAGTGAGTTGGAGGTAGGTACTGAATGGGTTAAAAACTGTCCTTTGGACTACACTATTTCTTTAGTCACTTTAATGACAAGTTTTCAACAGGGAAAGCCAAGATTAAAAGGGGATTTTTTTTTGTGTGATGGAGAAACTGGCATGATTGACAGGAATCCAGATAAAGTATGTATAAGTAGACCGATAAAGGACTAAATCATGTTATATTATTCCATGTGTTGTTTTATTTTGTCTTTCCCCATGAAATCATCTTGTCTCTTTTAATACAAGCTCATGATTTTTAAAATAATGATGTGGCGGTATTCTACTGCAAGTACTCGTCAGTGCCAAAGTGTATACAGTGTGGATAATCTGTTCCATATGAGAACACATAATAACAACAAACACATGGTTTCTCTAACTGCAGGAGAAAATGCATAATTTTTACTAAAAGTAGGTATAGTAAGAAAAAAAATATATTACAATGGTACAATATGGCACAACTGGCTAGTGAATGGTTCGATGCGCATGGGTTAGTTTTCTTCATAATGCAATGGAAAATTGCATCTCACTATCATTCTGTTTTAGGCTTTGATTGTCCTGTTAGGCTGATTACTAAAGTTAAATAAACCTCTTGCATACCTGAGGGTATGTATTCTTACAACATGGGGGCCCACCACCCACCCCATCTGATATTCAGGTACCATACCCATCCATCAGTTAGCAGCTGCTGTGATGATTTGTTCAAATTCATCATGAAACAAATACAAATTTAGAAATGTATTACACATATCCATGCACAAAATATTTTACCTTAGGTTAGTGGTAGCATTAAATAATAATTTCCCATTGGGATTAATAAAGTATCTATCTATCTATCTATCTAAAACTATAATTTCCTGTAACATGTCTGAAAACATTTTCAAAAATAAGTTAAAAAAAAACAACTTTATTATTAAAAATTATCCAAACTAATTGTGCGGGTAAACAGCAGTTTTGACTGTACTGTCTAAATGCTAAAAACAGGTAATACTGTATATTTCAGAACATATGTATTGCTACAGTGTTATTTTTCGCTATCTATGAATGGAAACACAGAGGCTAAATATTGTGCACAGTGCAGACAGATATTTATATTAAGACTTATTCATACCGAGAGCAGGAAGTCCATTATCTGCCCCATATCCTGGTTTGTAATGAGCCACCAGCATACACTGACTGTCTTGTATTCCCTGGCTAGAAACAAATGTTGAATACCACGTCTCGACCTCCTTTAAATGGCTAGGCACATCTGGGTTAAACACAATGATAACCCCATTGGAATCCTTGAGAAAAGCCGGCCAGCATGACTCAAACCTGTTTAAGAAATACGACAACAAATACAAGTGTAACATAAAAAGTAGACTTTCATAGACAATTATGTGTTTATTTGCTAATTTTATCTCTAAATAGCCTACGATTACAAAACAATAAATGAACAACAAATACCTAGACAAAGCAAGCATAAACAAAAATGAGAAGCTCTTTTTAATGACAGAAAATCTTTTGGAAATAGGTTCAATTAAGATATCCAACTTCACTGCTGATTTTTACTGCCTATAATTTTAAATATTCATGTTTACTATATAAAGAATCAAAATCATTCTAAAGTCTCATTTTAAGGCATAAAGAAATAATTTAGTAATTATTTAGTATTTTAGTAATATCTGATTTACTAACAAGAACTTGAGAATTAAACTTATTTTTTTTTCAAACAACAAATTCCAACAATTTTTTTATTTTCTAGGCACTTTTCTAATCCCAAATAAAACATATACCAATATATATAATTTGTTTTATGTCTGTCTGTGTGTTTACATCTTTTATTGGACTTCATTATTTTAAAGAGAAGGTTCCCTGAAAGCAAAAATGAAAGAATTTTTACACACAAAAACAAAACAGAACATGTCATTTTCAAACTGCTCAAAGACTGAGGGAGTTTCTTCAGTCATGGTGTGCTAGTCAATCACCCAAAGAAATTTGCTGCAGCATGCATACCACTATCTGTTATCTGAAGCCAGGTTTGTCTAATAAAAACCTGAGAAAGCTGCATGTTCTTGCACTTTCTTTCTGCACATCATCTTGTATGAGTATTTTACTGGTATGTGAGGTGATACGATAACACATTGATTCAGATCACGCAAATTCTGTGCTTTGTGTTGTCAATCAAGAGTGTGCATTCACTCTCGGTGTTCATGATTTTCCTCTGAAAATCACCCAAGACTTGCAGGTTATACTACAAGACTCGGGGGTGATGGAGAGGAAATGTATTTGGAGAGTGGGTTGGTTATAACTAACGCAGTTGATGAATCAGGGGTAACTGATTACTTAATTCTCTCATTACTGGTCCAAATTGGGGAATGCGAAAGTAATACGAGATTACCTCATTTTGAAAGCCAAACAAAGTAGAAACAGAAGAGGAGCATTGTATGAAAGTAACCGTGAACCATCAAAAGAACATGTGTGCTGGCTTCAAACTTCAAAAATCCTCTCCTCCATTTGTACAGTACAAAACACTCATGTTCCTTCTTTCCTTGCAGCTGATGTGTTCTTTGAGGTTTGTGGAATTGTATACATTGTACTTTCAGAAAAGAGCTTATTGGTTGCTAACTCTCACAGACACATGAGTTCAGCCCTACGATTCAGTACGAGAAATTTTAATTTTGTTGTGGTGTGTTGCAGGTAATTCTAGAGTTCCATGACTGAGTTGCTGGGGATGTCACTACACAATTGACTGCAAATGTATACAATCTGCTATGATTTTTTAAAGGTTATTTAAAAAATAATAAAAGCAAACAACTAAAAACCATTGGAAAGGTTAAGTAGTGTGACACCAGCCTTAATTGAATTGGAAATTCCAAATTCTTCCTGGTAAGAGTGGGAATATGGGAGTGTGTATGTATGAGTGGGACATGGGACTGGTGGTTTCACCATGGCTATTTCCAGCACTTGCTGCTGCTGGAATAGGCTCTGGTTTTCACTCCATGACCGTGAATTGACTTAAGGCAGTTGGCTTCAAGTTCAGGCCTGAGGACTCCCATGGTTGTAAGTTTTTATGCCAACCAATTCCCCAACCAATTCATCATTTTTACTTTCAACTGATCTCACACTTCAGTTATTTGACCTACAAATATATCTAAGAAATTTGTAAACATTTGTATTGTCATAGCTTTAAATGCTTATATGTCTTTTGGCATGTTCTTTTCAATTTATCCTTTTCTGTAAAGCTTTCCCTCATAAGTCAATGTCACATTACACAGTTTTTAGTTGTGGGGCATGTCTGATTTGCTGACTGCAGATGCCTATCTTGTTGCTGGACCATGTCAATTTTAATGACAAAAAAATCGCTGCCATGTCAAATGTCTACCTCGTAGAGCCTATGTGGTTTGAAAGGTTAACCAGTATGGTGATTTCAGTCTCTGCCTTTTTTTTTTGTTTCTTGGTACAAAAACATGAGACATTAGACAGATGATACAAGGTTCAAAACACCCACATTCCTTATTCCTTGTTGCTGCATTAAATACATTCTACTTCCAGATAAGCACTCTTTGGTTGTCAGCTCTCATAATAATCTATATATATAAAATCCCAATTTGCGTCCAGGTGTCCGTGTGTGGGTGTCTTCTGGTGAAGTGCGCATGTGCGGGGCACGGTGCGATGCGCGATATTACTGTCAGAGAAAGTTAGAGTCGTTTTACGGAAATACAAACCAGTATTAATGCGAGAAGAAATTAAAGGTACACAATACAGTGACGCATATTACAGCCACATACAAGCCAGTATTACTGTCAGAGGAGATTAAAGGCATATTACCGACACGCACGCCTGTATTATCGCCAGAGAAAATTAAAGGTATATTACAGACGTACAAGCCAGCGGTCGTACAAGACGGTATCCTTCAATAAGGGCGCGCACAAAAAGGCGAGCCTCAAAAGGGCGACCTCAATTGGGCGAAGCGAAAAAAGGCGCGCGTAAATAAAGATCTGCACCTTTGTTGCTCTTCACATATTCCAGAGCCATTTGAACTAAATTATCTACGAACGCCTTTATTCGCCTTTATAACGCCTTATTGAATAGAGCCGTACAAGACAGTATTACTGTCACAGAAAATTAAAGACACACAATACACGGCGGCAGCCCATGAAGAACGGTCAGCTCAGCAAGTAAACATCAACAAAAGAAAGGCTGAAAGAAAGAAAAATACGACCGACAAAAAGAATGAGGTCAAAGCCCCTTGCCATTTAATATAGACTGTACCTACTAATGTTTATGCACAATTGTTCTAGCGCCTGTTATTGTAACGGGCTAAATGATATTTATATTTATATAAAGCTTTTCTCACTACTTGAAGTGCTTTCCATGCAAGGAGGACCTGGGAAGTAAACCCACAATCTCCTTACTGCAAAGCAGCAGCTACGACAGCATCACTTGCATGGATGCACACAGAGACTTACCTATGAGTAAAGTCAGTCAGTCAGTCATTATCCAACCCGCTACATCCTAACACAGGGTCACGGGGACTTCTGGAGACAATCCCAGCCAACAAAGGGCACAAGGCAGGAACAAATCCCCGGGCAGGGCGCCAGCCCACCGCAGACGAGTAAAGGCTAAGTTAAACTTATTTGATTTTGTTGGAGCGAGTTGTGGACTAGTTGGACTGAGTAGCTGGGTATGACACATTCGACTTCACGGAAGCGTGCAGCTGACTACCTCAGATTATGTAGATGAAAGTTATGACTGAAAATTCCTTGCAAAGACACAATGTGACATAGCCATAGCCTAGTTCCATCCAACTATTGACGATAAGCAGTGAGCAATTAAGACACTGGTGTATACACGCCTGGACAAACTGGTGAGGAAGGCAGGCTCTATTGTTGGCATGGAGCTAGACAGTTTGATATCTGTGGCAGAGCGACGGGCGCTCAGCAGGCTCCTATCAATTATGGAAAATCCACTGCATCCACTATACAGTGTCATCTCTAGACAGAAGAGCAGCTTCAGCCACAGACTGCTGTCACTGTCCTGCTCCACTGACAGACTGAGAAGATCGTTCCTCCCCCAAACTATGCGACTCTTCAATTCCACCAGGGGGGGTAAACGTTAACATTTAACATTATACAAAGTTATTGTCTGTTTTTACCTGCATTATTATTAATCTTTAATTTAATATTGTTTTTTTGTATCAGTAAGGTGCTGCTGGAGTAAGTGAATTTCCCCTTGGGATTAATAAAGTATCTATCTATCTACAAACTGAATGATAAAGGGGAACAGTTGCTTTGCATCCTTTTTCACTTGTTTGTTCTTTAAGAAATGCTTATTACACATGAGCACACAAGTGAATATAACACAAAAGTAACTGTTCCCCATTTGCATTCAGATTTAGATTTTGGATGCAATTAAGGGGACAAACTCTGTAGAAAAGGGAGAATTAAAAAGAAAATAACAGAGGAAATTTAATGATTTATACTGTAATTTTAGCAAAAAAAGAAATATTTCAGAATTTCTTAGCATAAAAAGATAAAACAGCTGCTCACTAAATAATTAGATCAATTAAAAGTAAGAATGATGCACTCACTCTGAAACTGGTTTAAAAAGAAGCGCACAGCCGCAGGGGTTCCTTGAAATGAACTTGGGAACCACTGTGTTAAGGGATTTGAGAATGCATGACATGTTCCGCTATTTTAGTAGTGTATGTACATATATATATATATATATACATATATATATATATATATATATATATATATACACACACACACACACACTAGGGAGCTCCACCCCCTGCTCGCTTCACTCACCCACCCCCGGGTTTGGTTTACAGGATATACAATTTAAAGGGGTTATTTTCATGGGAATTATTACATATGCATTATTTTCACTTTTACTTTAAAACTTTTGTAAAAACAATACTTGTCCTTTATTTCCGGCCCCAGGCGTGGTTAAATCTCTTTCTCGCAGGATGTATAACGCTGCTTGCATTATGGGTGGGGGAAGAGGCTGAACTAAGGAGATGCCGTCGGATCAGCTGCTGTCTTTCTCCTTCTGCTACTGGCGAGCTGTGTGTTCTGCTTGTCTTGCTGCACGTTGATCATTTCAAAGCCTGTGCAGCAGCTGTCCTTTTGCCACTTCGCGTCTCTGCCGCTCACGTTGTGAAAGGGGAGGGGGGGTGAACGCACACTAAGGAGAAGTGGTCGGTTCATTTGCTGGCTTGCTGCTGCTGGCGAGCTACATGTTCTGCTTGTCGCTTGTCGTTGTTTTAAGAGCTGGGAGCACACGAAGTGTGTCGGACAAAATATTTTCAACAACTGCTTGGTTAGATGTCCGTGAACTTGTTTTAAATGTTGTCTCACTGCCTTGTCTCGCGTGACGTTAAAGTGTCTCTCGTGGGACATCAAATTGTCTTCCGAGAAGATCACGTCTCGTCTCCCTAGTCTCCCTCCCAAGATTTTTTTATAACAGAGGTGTGTGTATATATACAGTATATATATATATATATATATATAGTGTTACCTGTAGGGTGTGATGCAACCTTGCAAACCTCAAACGCCACTACACAAACACAAGTCCCAGGTTCAAATAAATGATTTATTATCAATAATACCTTCACAATGACTCTTCAAAACACATAATTCTTCTTTTATTCATCTCTTCCCTCTCCTCCACACGAGCTTTGTCCTCCTTTCTCCTGACTCTGACTCGCCCATGTGAGGCAGGACAGTTCCTTTTATTTTGGAGTACCACTGCCAGGGCATCGCCTGATGGAAGTACTTCCCAGTCAATCGGAAGCCCCAGAGAATAGAGATCACGTATCCCTGCAGCACCCTCTTGTGGCACCCACAGGACATGACAAGGCTGTTTTATTGGGCTCCAGTTCCCAGCATGCATTGCTGGTGTCTGTAGAATCACCCAGGTAGGCTGCCATCTATCATGTCTGGGGAGCCCATAGCCTTGTCAGGTGGTCTCCCCCTGACCTTCCATCTTACTGGCCTCCCGGCAGAGTAAGAAATTAGAAACCATTCCGACCAGAATGTCCTCACATGCATGCTGTTCATCACAATATATATATAAGTCTGTGTGAGTTAAAAGTATTAGATGTTATTCTCTGGTTCTTCCACTCCAAAAGGAGAATAAAAACATGCTGTGATTTTAAGTACATATGATTCGCTCCTGTGTACTAAAATATGTGAATTACAAGTTTCTAGCCTTTTATGGTGTATGTTTCACAACTGGGTCAACATGGAAATTAAAAGTGGCATAAACTGAATTTCTAATAAATAGTACTCCTTCAGTATAGTATGCCTAGCAAAACTGTAGCAGGGCCAGTCCATTTCATATGCTGCAGTCAAGAGATGGGGTGCCGAATTCCATCATAACAGGATGATTTTGAAATATGACCAAGACTTGGCTAGCTTTTAAAGCAGACAACAAAAGAGAATGTTGCCACTGTAGAGAAAATCATAATGGAAAAATGAAGAAAGACAGGGTGTGAAGTAGCACATAATATAAAGATTAGTTCTGTGTCAGGTGAATCCATTTCTCTTCAACAATTAAAAACATGTTCAAGGCCTGTGCTGAAAATATTGACTCCCAAAATAAAGCATCACCGAATCTAATATTGCAAGGAAAATCTCAAGGTAATAAATACAAACTTGGAGAAATGAAACAAGTGTTTAATAATGGGAGATGAAGCTTGAATACATCACTATGTCCTAGAGTCTAAGCAACAACTGAAAGAATGAAACCGTGGGGATTCTCCATCAAATGTCAATGTTCAAGCCACTACTAAAAGATCATATTCACAACTTTTATTATGCTTGGTATGTAGTCTATATCAATTACATGTCTCTAGAGGTGATATAACCTATCAGGATTATGCTGATTTGCTTGGAAGTTTGTGTCAGTCAATTTGGAAAAACTGATGAGAAAAGTCCTCAGTCTGCTGTGTACCAATGGCCCTGCTTACACTCTATAAGCTGCAAAGCCTTCTCTGTGAAACTGGATTCAAATAAATGCCACACCTGTGTTATTCTGCAGTCTTCAGGTTTTTCCACCAATGTTCTATGAGGTTTAAGTCTGGGCTTTGATTGGCCAACTCAAGCACTGTAACAGGCTTTCCCCAAAGCCACTCCAGCATTGTCTTGGCTGTATGTTTCAGATCATTATCCTAAAGAAAGGTAAACCAATGAACCAGTCTGAAGTTGCATACACTCTGTTGCAGGTTTTTTTCAAGGACCCCTCTGTATTTGGCTGCATTCCTCCTTCCCTCAGTTCTGACTAGTCTCCTTGCGCCTGCTGTTGAGAAGCACCCCCATAGCATGACAGCACCATGCTTCACTGAAAGAATGGTATTAGGAAGGTGATGAGCATTCTATGAACAGTCCTGGAGGTTCCAAATATGTTCCATTTCACAATTATTGAGGCCACTGTGCCCATGAGAGCATTTTAAAAAGCTTTAAAGATGGTTTAATACCCTTGCCTTTATTTATGTATCACCACAGTTAAGACTGTGGCAGTCCAGAGACAGTTCCTTGGACTTCATGGCTTGCTTTTTGTCCTAAAATGCAGTGTGAATTGTAGCACCTTATATATACACAGGTGAATGCCTTTCTAGTCTGTGTCCAATCAATCAAATTTACTACAGTTGGACTCCTATCAAGATCTGGACACATCTCAAGGATAACAAGGATTACAGCAAACAGCAAAGGGTCTTAGTGTAGATTGATGTGCAAAAATGGCAAATATGTCCATTTAACATTAAATCTACAACTCAATAAAGTATGAAGAAAAGTGAAGGGTTCTGTACACTTCCTAAGTCCATTGTGTAAGTGTAAATACTGTATATGTTCGTGTGTGTATATATACACATACATACGCACACAGTATATACAGGTATATTAGACATAAACGAAAGACCTGTGTGTGTAAGAAGCAATCCACACTGCTCACGCTCAAGCATACCCACTAAATGGTGCATGAATGCACTTTTAAATTTTTTCAGAGCTTGCATACACCTCAGTTCTCATTCAAACCAAGCAGACAAACTCAACTTTGTGGCACATGCACATCGTATGTTTACACAACAAGCTACCATACGTTTGTCTGAGACATGTTCCAGCCTGCTCCGCTCAATTTGTGCCACGGTTGCACTTGACTACATGTCCTTCTCAGACAAGACAAGGGGGCTCCGCCCCCTGCTCGCTTCGCTCACCTACCCCCGGCGTTTTGAACCCGTGCCCGCTGGGTAGCCACGTGTGAGGACGACGCACGTTTAATACAGAGCGTTCGCCCGTGTCACTCTGGGGCCCCCCCACTGTTAATACGGAGCTCCGTCCGTACTATTATGCGGTGCATTATGGACTATTGCGGATCCCGTAGTGTTTCCCGTTTCAGTTTGTATCTCGGTCAGTGGAGCTTTTGTTTTTGAAGCTTTTGAATTCCGGTCTTCATTATCTGTAACCTGCTGTCCATGTGTTTGGCCCCCTCGTTTAACCTGTCTATGACGTTTTACTTTGCTTTCTACTCTGTTTTTCATTTCTGATCTCGCTGTATTCTGCTTTTGTTTCAATGACACCTGGTCCATGGTGAATATATTTTCCCTTTTTCGAGTAATAATTTTCATTTGTTTGCGATACTGTGATGTTTATCGTACTGTTAATAATGCATCACTGTAATGTGATTCATCTATGCTGTATAGTTTGGATGTGTGAGGATGACGTATGTTTAATACGGAGCGTTCGCCTGTGTCACTCTGGGTCTCCCCACTGTTACTACGAAGCTCTTTCCGAACTATTATGCGGTGCATTGTGGAGCACTGCGGACTCTGTAGTGTTTCCCGTTTCACTTCGTATCTCGTTTAGTCGAGCTCTTTCTTTTTGGAGCAGTGCCTGCCTGGTCTACGGCATTTCAGAAGCACGTTGTAGGCGCCTGCGTTCATTAATTATATCCAGGCAGGCGCGTGTTTGTATCTCGGTCACTCGTGCTGTGTCGTGTTGAATCCGTGCCTGGTTTGCCTACGCAGTTTGAGACGCGCGTTGTAGGCGTCCAAGTTCATTAGATCTGTCCACGCGGGCTTGGTGTCGAAACTGTGTTAGTTGTTGAGCTGTTTGGTTTTGGAGCCGAGACAGTTTTGCTTCCGCGGTTTCAGACGCGTGTCCGTACCATCTCGGGTTTGATGTATGAACCTTTGTGGACTCCGTAGTGTGTCCCGTTTCAGTCTGGGGCGGGGCGTTGACTCCTCTTGTTTTACTATGTCTCCTCCTGCGCCTTCACCACGCATTAGTGCCACTCACAATATGGCGGCGACGCCTGCGCCTTCCGTATTATGTCGGTTTTTACCATGCTGTGTAGGCGCCTTTGCCTTTTGTACTTTACCGCGCTGTCCGACGCACGATGTAGGCGCCGGCACCTGCACCTTCCGGGTCCAACTCCGCTGTGTGGTGTGGACGTTTAACTGTCGTTGTTTCTGCCTTTATATTTTGTATCTCGGTGTGCATGTATTTCGTGCCTAGGTTTTTTTGAAGCTGTTGCATTCCAGTTTTCATCATCTGTAACCCGCTCTCCATGTGTTCGTCCCCGTTCTTTAATCCCTTTATAAAGTTTTACTTTGTTTCCTACTCTGTGTTTTATTTCTGACCTCGCTTTATCCTGCTTGCGGCATGTCAGACGGTTCGTAGTCTTTCTCGTTTTACACTGGGGAGGGGGGCTTTGTTCTGTAACCTGCTCTCCATGTGTTTGTCCCTGTTCTTTAACCTCTTTATGACGTTTTACTTTGTTTCCTACTCTGACGGTTCGTAGTCTCTCCCGTTTTGCTCTGGTGCGGGTGGGGAGGCTCTTTGTGTGGCGCCTGCGCACGTGCATAGTCTCTCCCGTTTCACGCGGGGGGGGGGGGTGTTGTGTGGCACTTGCGCAATATGTCTTTTGCGTCCACGGGCAGGACCCTGCGTCCATATCCGGTTTACCATTCTCGTTTACTAATATGGATACGACCTGTCCCGGCCCACGTAGCCGACGCCTCTGCAAGATCACCAATATAGTAAAAATGTTAGGGAATCTTTTGGTTGTCCACACGCAGCTAGTATATATGTATATAGTGTCGCAGGTGGCTGGGGGGACGACCCGGCTGAGACACCCCGGAGGACCGGAAGAGGGATTACGCCTTCCCCAAACCACGTGGGGGCGACCACCCTGGCAGCTATGGAGACCACGGGTACAGAGCTCAGCACTTCCGCCACACCCAGGTGCTGGGGGGAAGAGGATTGGGGACACCCGGAGTGCTTCCGGGTACGCAGCCGGCACTTCTGCCACACTGGGGAGTGCCGGTGGAAGATTGCCGGGAAGCACCTGGAGCACATCCGAGTGATTATAAAAGGGACCGCCTCCCTTCATTCAGGACTTGAGTCGGGTGGAAGCAGGACGAGGTCTGGGAGAAGAAGGAGGTGGCCTGAAGAAGAGAAGGCATTGTGTGTTGGCCAGGACTTTGGGGACTGTGGAGCACTTAACTGTAAATAATGGACTTGTATAATAAACGTGTGTGGGGTGATTTGAACGTGTCTGCCTGTCTGTGTCCGGGTCATGTTCCACAATATTTTATATATACAGTGATCCCTCGCTATATCGCGCTTCGCCTTTCGCGGCTTCACTCCATCGCAGATTTTATATGTAAGCATATTTAAATATATATCACAGATTTTTTGCTGGTTCGAGGATTTCTGCGGACAATGGGTCTTTTAATTTATGGTACATGCTTCCTCAGTTGGTTTGCCCAGTTGATTTCATACAAGGGACGCTATTGGCAGATGGCTGAGAAGCTAGATTGCTTACTCTTTGCTTACTCTTCTCTCTCTATTGCGCTGACTTTCTCTGATCCAGACATATGGGGATTGAGCAGGGGGGCTGTTCGCACACCTAGACGTTGCTATCTTTTGTGCAGCTGCTTCCTGAAACGACATGCTTCACGGTGCTTCGCATACTTAAAAGCTCGAAGGGCACGTATTGATTTTTGACTGAAAAACAAACTCTGTCTCTCTCTATCTCTCTCTCTCTCTCTCTCCTGCTCCTGACGGAGGGGGTGTGAGCTGCCGCCTTCAACAGCTTTGTGCCGCGGTGCTTCGCATACTTAAAAGCCAAACAGCCCTATTGATTTGTTTGCTAGAGATTGTTTTCTCTATCTATGTGACATTCTGTGCTCCTGACACGCACTCCTTTGAAGAGGAAGATATGTTTGCATTCTTTTAATTGTGAGACAGAACTGTCATCTCTGTCTTGTCATGGAGCACAGTTTAAACTTTTGAAAAAGAGACAAATGTTTGTTTGCAGTGTTTGAATAACGTTCCTGTCTCTCTACAACCTCCTGTGTTTCTGCGCAAATCTGTGACCCAAGCATGACAATATAAAAATAACCATATAAACATATGGTTTCTACTTCGCGGATTTTCTTATTTCGCGGGTGGCTCTGGAACGCAACCCCTGCGATGGAGGAGGGATTACTATATATATATATACACAGTTGAAGTCAGAAGTGTACAAAAGCGTGTGGGAGCAAGGAGGCTTACAAACCTGGCCCAGTTACACCAGTTCTGTCTGCAGAAATGGGCCAAAATTCCAGCAATTCATTGTCAGAAGCTTGTGATAGGCTACCCAGAACATTTGGCTCAAGTTAAACAATTTAAAGGCAATGCTACCAAATATTAACAAAGTGTCTGTAAACTTGTGACCCACTGGAATTGTGATATAGTCAATACAAAGTGAAGTAACCTGTCTGTGAACAGTTTTGAAAATTACTTTTAACCTGCACAAAGTAGATGTCTTAAACAATAGGCTAAATTTATAGTTTGTCTGTCAATACAAAACCTGTGGAGGGATTATTAAGTGAGTTTTAAAGAATTCACCCTAAGTCTATGTATACCTCTGACTTAGATAGATAGACAGACAGTTCCATGAAAAAAAATAGTAAATACAATTTCGACAGCCAACTAAAAATGGAATTTTTATGAAAATGTTAATGTACAGCTACAATTTATTTTATGCACTAAATTGTACACGTTTGGCCATACTTTCAGTTCTAATGTCTTGGAACTGATTAGGCTCATTAGTCTGGTCAAGAATTGTTATTAGGAATTGTCAGCTAATAAAGTCTTTGACTCTTCAAGTACTGTGCAACACTCAACAACCACAGGTTCTTCTTAGTAACTGATTGAGGATCTGAAAATTAAACTAATCAATGACTACAAAGCAGGGAATGGCTAAAAAAAAAGACACCAAGCTGCTTTCCACAGTCCAAATTGTCATTAAGAAATGACAGCTAAGATGAACTGTGGAGGCCAAGACAAAATCTGGAAGACCAAGAAAACTGACATATAGAACAACGTATACCGTGCAGGAATTGAAAGCAACCCCCCATATGACTGCAAGGAAATGCAGGCAGGTTTAGCTGAGAAAGAAGTGGTGATGCATTGCTCTACTGTACATAATTACTTACATGTACATGACCGTCATGGAACAGCCATCAGAAGGAAGCCTTATTTGTGATCTCATCACAAAAAACAATGTCTGCATAAGACAATGTACTTTGGAACCAAGTGCTTTGGGCAGATGAAATTAAAATTGAACTCTTTGCTCATAACCACAGGTTTGGAGATAAAATAAGGAGCATCATCTGAAGAAAATAACAGCTTACCAAGTGTTATTTATGAAGGTGGATCTATTATGCTTTGGCGCTGTGTGACAGCTACTGACATAAGCAATATTGTGCAAGTACAGAGAGTATTGGACACAACTAAATATCAACAGATTCTTACAGAGAATGTCAGACAGATGGTCAATCAATGATCCAAAAAAACACTTTGAAATCTACTCTGAAGTACTTCAGGACAACAAGGTTACGGTTTTAGAACACAACTAAATATCAACAGATTCTTACAGAGAATGTCAGACAGATGGTCAATCAATGATCCAAAAAAGCACTTTGAAATCTACTCTGAAGTACTTCAGGACAACAAGGTTACGGTTTTAGAATAACCCTTGCAGTTCCCAGATTTGAACATCATTGAAAATCTGTGGGGGCAGCACGGTAGCGTGGAGTTTGCATGTTCTCCCCGTGTCTGCGTGGGTTTCCTCCGAGTGCTCCGGTTTCCTCCCACAGTCCAAAGACATGCAGGTTAGGTGCATAGGCGATCCTAAATTGTCCCTAGTGTGTGTGTGTGTGTGTGTGTGTGTGTGTGTATATGTGTGTGTGCCCTGCGGTGGGCTGGGGCCCTGCCTGGGGTTTGTTTCCTGCCTTGCGCCCTGTTTGGCTGGGATTGGCTCCAGCAGACCCTCATGACCCTGTAGTTAGGATATAGTGGTTTGGATAATGGATGGATGGATGAAAATCTGTGGGTAGATCTTAAATGTGCTGTGCATGCAAGACAGCCCAAGAATTTCTTACAGCTGGAAGCGATTTACAAGGAAGAATGGGGAAACTTTTCCAAAACAAGAATCCAAAGACTCATAGCTTGGCTAAAAAATAAAAAAAATTTTGCAAGCTGTGATTTTTGCCAAAGGGGGTGTTACTAAGTGCTGACTTCGTAGGGTGCCCAAGCTTTTGCAAACTCCACCTTTGCTTTTTTTTTTTTAACATTTTTTAACTCATTAAGGAAATTGTAATTGTTTTAGTTTGTTTGCTGCCAAAGTTGTATTTACTATTAGTTACTTCAAATCGCAACAAACTACTGCTGACCAAATGCAAGCTTCTGCATGGAACAGTATGTACAGTGGTGTGAAAAACTATTTGCCCCCTTCCTGATTTCTTATTCTTTTGCATGTTTGTCACACAAAATGTTTCTGATCATCAAACACATTTAACCATTAGTCAAATATAACACAAGTAAACACAAAATGCAGTTTGTAAATGGTGGTTTTTATTATTTAGGGAGAAAAAAAAATCCAAACCTACATGGCCCTGTGTGAAAAAGTAATTGCCTCCTGAACCTAATAACTGGTTGGGCCACCCTTAGCAGCAATAACTGCAATCAAGCGTTTGCGATAACTTGCAATGAGTCTATTACAGCGCTCTGGAGGAATTTTGGCCCCACTCATCTTTGCAAAATTGTTGTAATTCAGCTTTATTTGAGGGTTTTCTAGCATGAACCGCCTTTTTAAGGTCATGCCATAGCATCTCAATTGGATTCAGGTCAGGACTTTGACTAGGCCACTCCAAAGTCTTCATTTTGTTTTTCTTCAGCCATTCAGAGGTGGATTTGCTGGTGTGTTTTGGGTCATTGTCCTGTTGCAGCACCCAAGATCGCTTCAGCTTGAGTTGACGAACAGATGGCCGGACATTCTCCTTCAGGATTTTTTGGTAGACAGTAGAATTCATGGTTCCATCTATCACAGCAAGCCTTCCAGGTCCTGAAGCAGCAAAACAACCCCAGACCATCACACTACCACCACCATATTTTACTGTTGGTATGATGTTCTTTTTCTGAAATGCTGTGTTCCTTTTATGCCAGATGTAACGGGACATTTGCCTTCCAAAAAGTTCAACTTTTGTCTCATCAGTCCACAAGGTATTTTCCCAAAAGTCTTGGCAATCATTGAGATGTTTCTTAGCAAAATTGAGACGAGCCCTAATGTTCTTTTTGCTTAACAGTGGTTTGCGTCTTGGAAATCTGCCATGCAGGCCGTTTTTGCCCAGTCTCTTTCTTATGGTGGAGTCGTGAACACTGACCTTAATTGAGGCAAGTGAGGCCTGCAGTTCTTTAGACGTTGTCCTGGGGTCTTTTGTGACTTCTCGGATGAGTCGTCTCTGCGCTCTTGGGGTAATTTTGGCCGGCCGGCCACTCCTGGGAAGGTTCACCACTGTTCCATGCTTTTGCCATTTGTGGATAATGGCTCTCACTGTGGTTCGCTGGAGTCCCAAAGCTTTAGAAATGGCTTTATAACCTTTACCAGACTGATAGATCTCAATTACTTCTGTTCTCATTTGTTCCTGAATTTCTTTGGATCTTGGCATGATGTCTAGCTTTTGAGGTGCTTTTGGTCTACTTCTCTGTGTCAGGCAGCTCCTATTTAAGTGATCTCTTGATTGAAACAGGTGTGGCAGTAATCAGGCCTGGGGGTGGCTACGGAAATTGAACTCAGGTGTGATACACCACAGTTAGGTTATTTTTTAACAAGGGGGCAATTACTATTTCACACAGATTTGGATTTTTTTTCTCCCTAAATAATAAAAACCATCATTTAAAAACTGCATTTTGTGTTTACTTGTGTTATATTTGACTAATGGTTAAATGTGTTTGATGATCAGAAACATTTTGTGTGACAAACATGCAAAAGAATAAGAAATCAGGAAGGGGGCAAATAGTTTTTCACACCACTGTATATAGACAGTATACAGACAGAGTTTTAGTGGAATTATTATTTGGGGGGTTATCTTGTTTAGAAATCCTCCAGCACCAGAACATCTTGGAAGACTCTATAATAGAGTGCCTGATCGTAAGAGGAAAAACTAAATTAACAGTCCACTACTAAATTTTAAAGGCATATATATCTGAAAACAACAAAGTAATCTGTCTTGAGAGGAAGTCCTATTTCTCTAAAATTATAAATAATGTAGGAAATCCAAAAGATTTATTTTCAACTATTAATTGTCCTTTAAACCCAGCTCTATCAAAGGAATACTCTTGAAAACTTTAAGTGAAACTTGTAAATCTTTTGTAGCATTTTTTTTAAATTAGATTATTAAATTAAATTAAATTTTTTAAATCCAAAATTAGATTTAATATAATACATTCTGCCAAAGTTAACTCCGTTGAATCTCAGTGTGCTCAATCAAAGTTAAATTCTTTCACTGAAACAGATTTACCTGAACTTTGAAGATTAATTACTCAACTTAAACCTTCTCCTTGTGCCCAGTCCAAACAGGCTTTTTCAAAGAGGTTTCCGACGTGCTAATGGACAATATACTTGACAAAGTCGGGTCTTCCCAGATTCCTTAAAGGCTGGTAGTAGTTAAATTTCTACTCAAAAAATGTAATATTGACTCCTCTGTTTTTGACAACTTTGATCTAATCTGCCTTTCTAGAAAAAAAATTCTAGAAAAAGCAGTTTTTCAATGGTTAAATGATTATTTGAATAAATAGTCCATTCTTGATCAGTTTCAGTAAGGTTTTAAAACAAATCATAGTACAGAAACTGCACTGGTTAAAGCAGTAAATGACTTGTAGATTAATGCTGACACAGACAACATATTTCTTCTTGTTCTCTTAGATTTGAGCGCAACTTTTAACCCATCGACTACAGTAGTCTAACAAATTACCTAAGACAATGGATGGGTCACTCTGGTATAGTGTCTTAAATTGGTTTTAATGTCTTATTTAACAGGTAGAGAATTCTCTGATATTTGTGATTATTGTAGATCGGGGGTCCATGATATTGTATATGGTGTACCACAAGGTTCTATTCTGAGCCCTCTGTTATTTTCCATCTTCATGCTTCCATTAGGCCAGATTATCTCAAAACACAAGGTTTTAATTACTACAGTTATGCAGATGACATGCAGCTTTACTCATCTATAACACCCAATGACCCTGATGCTCTGGGCCTTCTGATCCAATGTTTTATCATATTTCTGAATGGATGATTAGTACTTTCCTCCAACTTAATAAAGAAAAAATGAAAATCTTTGTTTGCAGAAATGGAAATAATGATAGTATCTATACTAATAAAAGGCAAAGCCCTCACTGACTGACTGACTGACTGACTCATCACTAATTCTCCAACTTCCCGTGTAGGTAGAAGGCTGAAATTTGGCAGGCTCATTCCTTACAGCTTACTTACAAAAGTTAGGCAGGTTTCATTTCGAAATTATACGCGTAATGGTCATAACTGGAACCTCTTTTTTGTCCATATACTGTAATGGAAGGCAGCAAGATGGCCGTAGGAGACGGAGTTGCGTGTCGCGTCATCACGCCTCCCACGTAATCACGTGAACGGACTGTGAACTCAGTACGTAGAAAAGAAGGAGGAGCCCCAAAGAGCGCTGAAGAAAACACCCCAAAGAGCGCTGAAGAAAACATTCATTACACAATTGACAAGGCAGCGAAACAATAAGAAGCGAGTGAGTGACGCATACAAGCATCTTCATAAGACACGAGGTATAAAAAAGCACGGTGTAAACCGTAAGTTTAAGTTAAGTTTATAGAAACGCTCCCACTGCCGTTTGCAATACCATATTCGCGAGATACAAGTTTAATGAGAAGACACGAGGTATAAAAAAGCATGGTGTAAACCGTAAGTTTAAATTAACTTTATAGAAACGCTCCCGCTGCCGTTTGCAATACTATATTCGCGAGATACAAGTTTAATGAGAAGACACGAGGTATAAACGAGAGTTTGCATCACTTTGTAACAGAGTTAAAATTGCTGTAGCGAGAAACTTTTAACTGCCGGGTCTTAGCTAACATTAAATAAACCCGTGGACATCGCAACATCACACAAGAGAGCGGCTCACGTGAAGTGACTGAACACAGCAGGAGTGATCACTTCGATGAATCAAACCTGTTCAAAAAACACATTACACAATTGATAAGGTAGGAAAAGAATATGAAACAAAGCACGGTATAAACCGTAACTTTAAGTTTATAGAAACGCTGCCGTTTGCAATACCATATTCGCCCCTGCGAAGCGCGGGGATTTTGCTATATATATTAAACTATTTCAACCATTCTATGATCTGCTTCTCGCAACTGAAAGAGGGCACCATGGCAGAAGTTAGCCGACTTGCTCACCAACCACAAGTGTTACCTGGTAGGTAACCACCCATACAATCAGATTGTGAATCAGACTACGAATGCCTGCAATGTAATTACCCCGATCTACATGCTGTCAAATGAACGAACCACACGCCGTGGCACAACATTAGGGGCTTCGCCTCTAGCGCTGACGTCCGAGGATCGATTCCCGTAAGGGAGTGCAGTGAGTGTGTACGCCTGATG